>NW_023665888.1:0-2555 GCF_001649575.2 Kryptolebias marmoratus | reverse complement strand
TATATGGACTTGTTTTTCTCCATCTTCTGCAGGTGTCCTCCTTCGGAGGGGTTCCGGCTTCCGCTTAGCTGACTCCCCCAGACCGCGTTATCTTCCGCGCTTGGTACCTGCAGTCCCATAAACTCCCATGACCTCGCCAGCTAGTGCAGAGTTAAACTCATCCTTAGGTTAATACAATACAATTACAGTACATTAATACATTATTCTAACTGGTAAGGAGTGTCTATATTATAGTTTTCACTTCACACTGAACAGGCAGATGACTTAAGTCATCCACTATATATATATATATATATATATATATATATATATATATATATATATATATTTGTTTATTTTCTAGATGAGTTAAATCTCACCCGATTCATTTCCTGTCAACGTAGACTGGTCACATGATGACGTATGAGGTTCTGTAGAAAAAAGGGAAAAATCAGTTGAACTTGGATGTGACGAAACAGGAAGCACTTGATCAAAACAAGCATCATGGCGCAGCGGAGGGAAACTTGAAAATACTACGGAGCTAAACGTTTCTTACCACTCTCAGTCGGACGGGTAGACGCTCTCCCGCATTGGCAAGGAACTCTTGTAGAGGCAGCATTCTGCCTTCGTGAACTCCGGGCTTTTTTTCTGAGTGCCTTCACCGGAAACTTCCCCTGCAAATCAATCATTTAACGCCGAAATACGGGCCGGAGCCGCGGCCAAAGCTGGGGCCGGAGCAGCGGGGACAAAGCAGCTCCACGTTTGGGACCCGAAGCAGGAGCTGGACGCTGCTGCCCTACTGAAGACGGGCGCTGACCCTGTAAGGCGGTCAAAGCAGTGAGAGTGTACGGTTTAGCAGCCCCACGTCTGGGCTCAATCGGCCTCGAATTACCAGAGTGAACGGTAAGCTGGTCTACGTTCCCATAAAACACAGCTGGGTTGTTCGGACGTGTTTCTTCTGAAACTGCGTCTGAAAGTAGAAAAATATTTTAAAATTATTACGTGTAAAGTAGGAAAAAATTGGTTAAAAAAATACCTGTATTACCTAGGTTCGGGTCGGTGAAATCGAACCTTGCCCATTCCAGATCAGATCTTGAGAAATAAATAAAAGTAGCTGTATTTAGGCACAAAGTTCTTTTAGAGTGGAATATAACAGAAAAAAAAGAGTCCACGCTTACCTTCATCTTCGAAGAGAATCATGTGAATCTCTGCTGAAATCATCTGTTCTATGGAAAGAAAAGGTACGTTTAAAAAGAAGAAATGTTTAGGAGAGAAAGCTTGAAGTCTAAGAAAAAGAAAAAAGTTTGCTCTTACCAGCCATTTTGCTGCTTTCTCATGATGAAAAAGAGTAGACTCTGGCAGGCAGACTCTGCTTTTTATATAGGGTCTCTGTCGCAGTTTACCTTGTCCACCTATTGTAAAAACAAACTAACAAACAAACAAAAAAAGAAATCTACGGAGACGTGGCTTTGTATTTATTCTAAAAGGCTTTATTTAACATTAAGAATAGTTTGAATATTATATCTTAAAACCTTTAACAAATAGTTGTTTAGTTAACTGGAGACATGAAGAAGGTTGTGAGTTGCCCCCCTGGAGCTCCAGATGTGCGAAGCAGCGAGCCGCCTTCTGGAAGGTGCAATGAGTATTGGTGATTGAAAATGTGTTAAACTTTAAGGTAAATAACTGAACAAGTGTCATTCACTGTAAAGCTTGTCCTGTTTTGTTTCTCCTGCTGATATGGAGCAGAGACAGTGTGTGGTGACATGTTTTTTTTTAACACTAAAGTGAGAGGTTTGAAAAGATTAGCAAATTGGGCTTGGTAAATTTGTTTTAAACTCACTGCTCAGTAAACTTGTTTTTAATTTTAAAAGGAGAAAAGCAGTGACTCATTTGTTGTGATACTTTTTCCTAGTTTTTAAAAAAAAAGTCCTATTGGAGGAAGGCTTTATTTTTTTTTATCGCATTAGTAGAAGTAATTTGTGCATGACCTGTCTTGTTCAGCCATCGTAAAACCCTACTTCTACAGACGTGTGGGAAGACAGAGTGTGTAGAATAGGAAACGTTGTATTTTTATCCTATGCTTTATTTAACATCAAGAGCGGCTTGATTATGATATCTTACAAAATATGATAGAGACCATACTTGAGCAGAGCACGTTACATCTGGACCTACAGATAAGGAAGGGGGTGGAGGTGGGGGGTTTATGACAGGGTCATAAACCTGTCATTTTGAGTTTGATGAGAAGTGGAGTATATAATCTCTCTTCTAACCCCTCAGCTTCACTGCAAATCTGCACCTGTTGTCTTATTTTTATATTCTATGTTGAATTCAGAAACCCAAATCTTAAAAAAGATAATGATAAATAGGAAAGTAAAGTCCTATAAATGAATGAGGTGATGATATTTCTGTTATTTTAGAAGGTATTCTACACTGTATGCTGTGATTCTGATCTGGGAAACATTAAAGACATTCATAGTCAGACTGCAGAGTGTGTCTTTTTATTTATTCACTTTAAGTACAGAATGTAACATGGTAACAATATTTAATTCACAAAAAGGTTTAATATTTGCCATAAA
>NW_023665887.1:0-10928 GCF_001649575.2 Kryptolebias marmoratus | reverse complement strand
TTTTTGCTGCCTCGTCAGCTTTTTGTTTTCGTTTGGGTTCTTAGTTTAATAAATTAGTTTTTTTATTTATAACTATGAGTCTGCGTTCTGGGTTCGCCTCTGTCTCCACGGTTCCTGACACAAGGTAGGCCATTTTGCTGGCATAAATATGAAAGATGGATTCCTAAGCTACACATTTATGGAAAAAAAATTTATTGACCCATACCCATGGAAAATCTGTGAACAATTCAGTATAAGCCCAAATTCCAAAATTGGCAAAATATGAAGAAACTGTAAAAATGGCTTTTTTGAAAAGATATTCCAGAATGTGAGGATCAACCCATCATATTGTCATCATATGTCATTTATAGAGTGACCCATGAAAAAATAAAAAAAAAGTTATTGCAATTCTATGGCAATACCATTATGTGGCATAGGCCTACACTCAATTTTTATTATCAGGGTTCAAAGATCTTACAAAAACTGTAAAAATGGTTTAATTTACACACTCTACAGTTAGTGCTGCCAAGGTGAGACACTAACAAGTAACTACCACCTAAATTTCAAATAAACCTATACAAATCAATATCTAGGGATAACTGCATGATAACTCACAAACTATTGAAATATGGACACTTGCACGTACAAGATGTCTGCAGGTCACAATGACAAAGTCAAGAGCAAGTCACCATGCTGAGGTTCATGGTTTACAAAACAGGAATATATGTATAAACAATTGTACGGGTGGATTGCAGATGACTGTGAACATTGCGTTTGCAATCATTCAGTGGCAAAACAGTTTCAGATTCTCTTGAACTGCTACCACACTCAATGGGTGGAAAAAGTCCTGGGATCACGGCAAATGAGCAGCTCATTGTGCCGAGTCCAAATGAATCTGATTCTGAGACAAGAAAATTCTAATCAGTCATGACAACTGGTCTCGAGAAAAAACGTATTCCACATTGTAGCTCTACTTGTTCTTATGCAACCACAAGAACTGTTACATGAAAAAGGGTTGTAAATCAATTATATGAAGCAATCATTTCTAGTATAAATTACTAAATATACTTACGATAATATTTCGAGTCAATTGAAAGTCGTTTTCTATGGTTAAAACTCCTGGTGCATACGCTATTGTTATGACAACATGTGGCGGTAAATGTTTCGTTGAACCGTTACAACGACAAAAATCACTCTAGAATGCATCAAATTCTCAAGTTTCCGCCCCATTTATTGAGGCATTTTCAAAAAGGTCAATTAAGTTTTTTTTACACATATAAGAAAATACACTATTTTTCTTAATATCTATTGAATATGAAGTCACCGATTAGGTCCAAACTCCGACAATTTAATTTTTAGTGAAGCGTGTTTTTTAACTAATTTGAGAACTCGAAATAGGACCTTATTTTAAAAATTTTGGGATGCATAGTATTTTTTCTATGCATTGAAAAGTGCCATTTTTGGTCTAATTAACTTGCTGAATTTGAGGCGTATTTGGCCCCAAAACACACGGCTGGATATCATGGCAACCACTTAATATTATGCCAAAATATTTTGGGAAAGATTTACACTAGCCAAGTACTATTCACACACCCAGTTTCATTAAAATCCATGAGATGTCACTTTCCATGTTTTTTGCAATATGACTGATTTTCTCTGTCAGCTGCTCCTAATTTTTCAGATATCTGACACATATGGCACAGCAACACAGTGGTTAGAGCTGTCATTTTATAATAAGAAAGTTGCAGGTTCACAACCCTGCTGCAGTCTTTCTGTGTGGCGTTTATATGTTCTACCCATACATGCGTGGGTTGTATTCTGGTTTCCTCCCACAGACCAAAACATGCATTTTAGGTTAATTGGTAACTCTAAATTGTCCCGAGGTGTGAGTGAGAGCATGAATGGTTGTTTGTCTCGTTTGTCTCTATGTGTCCCTGTGATGGACTGGAGACCTGTTCAGGGTGTCCCCCATCTCTCTCACAGTGACTGCTGGAGATATGCACCAGCTCCCCCATTATACTACATAGAAAAGTGGGTAAACAAAATGGATGGATAGATGTGTTGTGGAATTTTCTTTAACAAAGAGGACAACGAAGAGTTTTGTCTAAGGATAATTTATTTAAGCCATATAGCTGAGAATCACTGAGCTGAGGTGAGTCAACAGAGTGAATCTGAAGCATTACAGATAGCTCCCCCTTCTTATACCATTGTAGGATGAGGAGGGGTCGGGGGGAACAGAAGGGTCAGATAGCTGACCAAAAGGAAAGGTAAATAAAGAACACATCCTTTATAGGCTTGTAGGCGCATACTGGTAAATTTCCATACAGTCAGGAGGGGTCAGGGGGAAACAAAAGGACCAGATAACACATACATCCAGGCACCCTATAGGGATAAGAATAAAGGCATTCCTAACTAAACTAAAACATGGTGGTCACATGCAGCAAGAATCACTGAAACAGTATTTTTCCCATTACAGATAAAACATTCTTCTTCTTAGGACAAATGATGCCACTTTAACCTTTTATGTGTATTAAACTTTCAGCTCCAGATATTTACAGGATTAATGTAATGAACACTGTAGATATCTGAGAGAAGTAGTTGTTCCTGAATTAGCAGTACTTACTGAATTAGCAGTTAATTATGTGAGGCTGATGGCTGTAGCATTTGGTAAAACCACATGCAAAATGAACACTGAAGCACCACAAGGAAACTTCCATGTCCTGGTGTTATATGTAGACACTGGAGCATCTGACTATTTAACCAGAAACTGTCTACAAGTGACATTTGCACAATGTCCATTGACAGAACCCGAAGTTAAACTTGTCAGATATGCAAAATATGGCCTACCTGTCATTGGCTGCCTACAAATTACAGCAGCAGTAGCAAATCAAAACAAAAACATTTTAACATCATTCTATATAAGGGGTGGGCAATCCTGGTCCTCGAGGGCCACTATCCTGTATGTTTTACTTCTTTCCCTGCTCTAACACACCTAATTCATGTTCTGCAGAAGCCTGTTAATCACCCATTGATTCAAATCAGGTGTGCTGGAGCAGAGAAACAAGTAAAACATGCAGGATAGTGGCCCTCGAGGACCAGGATTGTCTACCCCTGTTCTATATAGTGAAGACCACCACTGCTACTGGGCTTGGACCTGATTAAAGCGCTGCAGATTAACATCATTGTTAGAGAAATAACTTTCATTAAAGAGAATGATGCAAAAGAACCTTCCACTGACATAAAAACATGCATAATGAATAATGTAGATTCTGCTTCAGCTCACCAACTTGGATGTAATAAAAGATTCATCCACAAGGTTCAAAGACACAACCCAGTGCAACCTGTACACCAAAAACTAAGACATCTGCCACTCAGGGTACATGAAAAAGTTTCAGCAGAGAGAGATATCTGGGATACAGCTATGCTGAGTGGCAATGGGGCCTGGGTTCCAAGTTGAGACATTGCCTTTGGATAAGATCCCTTTTCAGGAAGTGGATTGTGGGCTTTTAAGCTCGCATTGTCGAAAACAACTGTAGGGAATACATATACTGAGGTGTTATCTACTCTACTTCAAGAGCTCAAGCACTTTCTCCAACCAGACATCATTGACCCAGTGGACAGATTTGAATGGGTGAGTCCTCTAGTGGTGGCACGAAAATGCAAAGGAGACTTGAGGCTTTGTGTTGATCTCTGTAAACCCAATAAAAGTGTGATAATAGACTGTCATTCTATGCCTCATATGGAAGACCTGTTGGCAAAACTGGCCAATGTCACACATTACAGTCAGATTTATTTAAGGTCGGCTTTCCACCAACTGCCTCTCCATCCTGATAGTCGCAGTCTTACTAGTTTCATAACACATGAAAAACTTTTTCAGCTAAGTTCTTTTAGGACTTGCCTGAGCAATGAAGCAATGGGGTATCAAAGGCACAGCAGTAGAATGGTTCAGGTATTACCTGTCTGACAGAGGAGTTTCTCTGTAAGTCTTGGAGAATCTGCTTCTTCTTCTTCAGGCCCCTTGGAGTTCCCCAAGGATCTATTGTTGGACCCATTTTACTTTCCATTGTTATGCTCCCTTTAAGCTTCTTTTTAAGAAAATTTTACATTTCATTTCAGTCCTATGCAGACAACACTCAGGTCTACCTACAGTTAAAGTGCAATCATTCTTCTTCTTTTTTTTAAACCACTATTTGACTACCTCGTTAAAATAAAAGTTTAGGTGGCTTCAAACTTCCTAAATTTCAATAGGCTCCCAGTTTGTTTTGGAAATTATTTTAAAGTTTTATTGGTGACCTATAAGGCCCTGACTGGGCAGGCTTCTGTACAGTGGTGGCTGGTGGGGATATTTGTAGGGTGGGCTAACAGATAGCTTACACAGAGCCTCTGTCAGCTATCAAATACTTAATCCCCTGCATTAAAGGGTTGCAACTTTAATTATTTCAGATTATTTTTCCCAGTCAAACAGCTTTGCATACTACTGCACCACACTCCTTAACACAATTACTAATCACACTGATAAAATCAAACAAAACATGCAATATTTGAAAGTGCAGTTTTTTTTTTATTTAAATGAGACTTACCTTTTCTAGATTTGTTAACTTGCTGTTAGCCGGTCCTTTCATTAAAATCAAGTCACAGAAAACTTTGGTTTTGCCACTTTTCCTTTTGAAAAGCGGTCCATCCGCACCCAACCTCTACACTTCCGTTTTTTCCCCCAAAGATATTAAGGAAAATGGGTGAGAAAAATAAATAAAATAATAAATAAATAAAATAATCCACCTAGTTTACGTTTATCTTGCTTGACATCATACTCAGTCCATGCCAAATCAAACCCACATACACTTGTGCTTGAAGCACATTATTGTACATCCACCCTCATTGGCTAAAGCTCGTGGCTTTGGGCTGACCCATGCTGAACTAAATTAGCCCAAATAAGCTGCAAACCAAGGGGGCAGGACAAGACGTCTGTCAATAATTCTGCACCACAAAATACATTAAATGAATAGGGCTGTAAAAAGTTAGCCCTTTGGAAAGACTCTGAGCCCTACTAACCCACTTATACCAACTGTCCCTGCTCCTGTATATCTGTCTGACCACCTGGTTTGGCAAGTTTCTACTTGCCGTCTACAACCCTAAACTGCTAACATTCATCACAACAGATGTCTCAGACTATGGGTTCGGAGTCATTCTTACACAGTTGCACTCAGACAATGTGGAGCACATTGCTGCTTTTGCTTCTTGCAACAGGTCTCTAGCAGAGAGGAAGTACTCCACTATATCAAGTTTGCAGAGAGTCCACTTCAACACATTGCTGTCAACATTGTGGGTCTATTTGAACATTGGCCTTATGACTGCAGGTTTGCCATCACCCTTGCTGATTATTTCAGCAAATGGCAAGAAGTAGCATTTACTCTTAATGCTATGACAAACACTGTCATGGCATTCCTAACTAACAAGTGTCCACTGTCTTCAGGAAAGACTCCATTTAAGCAACACAAGCTACCCAATAACCCTGGAAGCCTACAGTTACTGAAATGCTTCACAGATACAAGGCATCACCTCATGCCACAACTGGTGAATCCTCTTTCCAGCTTCTCAGAGGAAGAACAATGAGGACATAACTGGACATCCTGCCTCCACCTAAGGACAATGGACAGTATGACTATGTTAGAGATAAAATGGTTTTACAACAAGCCAAAAGTGCACTTTTGCACAAAAAAAATGAGAGAAGAAAAACCAACCAAAGTCACTGAAGCTACAGTTGAAGCTACAGTCAGAGTGTAGAAGCATTTTCATGTGAGAAAAGGAGAAACCCTGTACAGCGTCTGGCTTTGTATGTCTGTTTTCCATCACCTGGTAAAGTATCTCTATGTTGTTGTTGGCAAGGTTTAGGAAGACCAGGCGGCCGAGGCCACGGAAAGCCCCCTCCATAACTCTGCGGATGTTGCACCGCTGCAGTGACAGGTGAGTAAGGTAGGGAGTGTGTTTGAAAGCGCCGGCAGGAACTTCCTGGAGGTCATTACTTCGAAGATCCAATTTGACTGTGATCTTTAAGGAGAGAAAGAGAACAAGCAAAACAAAAATGTTTTAATTCTTGTATTTAGTGGAAAGAACACTGCAGAAAATGTTAATTTATGTGAGTGAAAAGAAACCTCATCAACAGTGGAAGGAACGTTGGTCAGATTCTTGTTAACACAGGAGACAGTGAGCAGGATCTGGTCACAAACACACTGCTGTGGACACTTGGCTGTGTGTGCCACAGGGATGCAGATGAGCAACAGGCTGAGCAGCAGAACCCACACCAAGTCAGGAAAATGCAGATGGGGCATCTGAAATAGTACAAAAGCTCTTTTCTATGACATGTTATAAAACAAAAAGGTTCAAAGAAATGCTATGTGGTTTTGATCTTGTGTGCACACTTCTATGGAGAGCCATTTCAGCCAAAATTAAATAAATAAATGGGTAAATTAACTGAATAAATGAAAAATAAATGAGTGAAAGAAATACAAATGGGTAAAATAAATCAATAAATGATAAATAAATGAGTGAAAGAAACACATAAATAAGTAATTGGCATTTTTATATTCCCTTTTATATTTAGTCCATCTATCCATCCATCCATCCATCCATCCATCCATCCATCCATCTTCTTCCGCTTATCCGGGGCCGGGTCGCGGGGGTAGCAGCCTAAGCAGAGAAACCCAGACTTCCCTCTCCCCAGCCACTTGGGTCAGCTCCTCCAGCGGAATCCCAAGGCGTTCCCAGGCCAGCCGAGAAATATAGTCTCTCCAGTGTGTCCTGGGTCTTCCTCTGGGCCTCCTCCTGGTTGGACGTGCCCAGAATACCTCACCAGGGAGGCGTCCAAGAGGCATCCTAACCAGATGCCCGAGCCACCTCAACTGGCTCCTCTCGATGTGGAGAAGCAGCGGCACTACTCTACTCTGAGTCCCTCCCGGATGACCGAGCTTCTCACCCTATCTCTAAGGGAGAGCCCACACACCCTGCGGAGAAAACTCATTTCAGCCGCTTGTATTCGCGATCTCGTTCTTTTGGTCACTACCCAAAGCTCGTGACCATAGATGAGGGTAGGAATGTAGATCGACTGGTAAATTGAGAGCTTCGCCTTTTGACTCAGCTCTCTCTTCACCACGACAGACCGGTACAGTGTCTGCTTAACTGCAGACGCTGCACCAATCCACCTGTCAATCTCCCGCTCCATTTTTCCTCTCTTCCACTTGGGGCAGGACATCTTCCCCGACCCGGAAAAGGCACTCTACCCTTTTCCAGCTCAAGACCATGGCCTCAGATTTGGAGGCACTGGTCCTCATCCCAGCTGCTTCACACTCGGCTGCGAACCGCTCCAGTAAAAGCTGTAGATCACGGCCGGATGAAGCCAATAGGACCACATCATCTGCAAAAAGCAGAGATGCAATCCTAAGGCCACCAAAACGGATCCCCTCAACACCTTGGCTGCACCTAGAAATTCTGTCCATAAATGTTATGAACAGAATCTGTGACAAAGGGCAATCTTGGCAGAGTCCAACTCTCACCGGAAACGAATCCGACTTACTGCTGGCAATGCGGACCGAGCTCTGACACCGGTCATATAGGGACCTAACAGCCCGTATCAAAGGGCCTGGTACCCCACACTCCCGGAGCACCCCCCACAGGATTCCCCGAGGGACACGGTCGAACGCCCTCTCCAAGTTCACAAAACACATGTAGACAGGTTGGGCGAAGTCCCATGCACCTCGAGGACCCTGCTGAGGGTATATAGCTGGTCCAGTGTTCCACGNACCAGGACGAAAACCACACTGCTCTTCCTGAATCCGAGGTTCAACTATCCGACGGACCCTCCTCTCCAGAACCCCCGAATAGACCTTACCAGGGAGACTTAAGAGTGTGATCCCTCTGTAATTAGAACACACACTCCGGTCCCCCTTTTTGAATAAGGGGACCACCACCCCGGTCTGCCAATCCAGGAGAACTGCCCCCGATGTCCACGCAATATTGCAGAGTCCCGTTAACAAACACAACCCTACAACATCCAGAGCCTTCAGGAACTCCGGGCGAATCTCATCCACCCCCGGAGCCTTGCCACAGAGGAGCTTTTTAACCACCTCAGTGACCTCAGCACCGGAAATTGGAGAGTCCGACCCAAAGTCTCCAGGCTCTTCCTCCTGAATGGAAGACGTGCTGGTGGGATTGAGGAGGTCTTCGAAGTATTCCACCCACCGACCCACGACATCCCCAGTCGAGGTCAGCAGCACACCCCCCCCCCACTATAAAGTGCAGTGTTGGTGCTGCACTGCTTTCCTCTCCTGAGACGCCGTATGGTGGACCAGAATCGCCTCGAAGCCGTACAGAAGTCTTTCTCCATGGCCTCTCCGAACTCCTCCCATGCCCGAGTTTTTGCCTCAGCGACCATCCGAGCTGCATGCCGCTTGGACTGCCGGCACCTGTCAGCTGCTTCTGGAGTCCCACAGGCCAAAAAGGCCCGATAAGACTCCTTATTCAGCCTGACAGCATCCCTCACTGCCGGTGTCCACCAGCAGGTTTGAGGGTTGCCACCGTGACAGGCACCAACTACCTTGCGGCCACAGCTCCAATAAGCTGCCTCAACAATGGAGGCACGGAACATGGCCCACTCGAGCTCAATGTCCCCCACCTCCCCCGGAACATGTTCAAAGTTCTCCTGAAGGTGGGAGTTAAAGCTCTGCCTGACAGGAGACTCTGCCAGACGTTCCCAACAGATCTTCACAATACGTTTGGGCCTGCCAGGTCTGACCGGCATCCTCCCCCACCATCGGAGCCAACTCACCATCAGGTAGTGGTCAGTTGACAGCTCCACCCCTCTCTTCACCCGAGTGTCCAAGACATGCGGCCGCAGATCAGATGAAATGGGTTCAGATCAAGGAGTCGTTCCTTCCAACCACACCCCTCCAGGTCTCACTGTCATTGCCCACGTGAGCATTGAAGTCCCCTAGCAGAACAAGGGAGTCCCCAGGAGGGGCACTCTCCAGTAACCCCTCCAAGGACTCCAAAAAGGGTGGGTAATCTGAACTGCTGTTTGGCGCATAAGCGCAAACAACAGTCAGGACCCGTCCCCCCACACGTAGGCGGAGGAAGGCTACCCTCTCGTTTACTGGGGTAAACCCCAACGTACAGGCACCAAGATGGGGGGCAACAAGTATGCCCACTTCTGCTCGGCACCTCTCACCAGGGACAACTCCAGAGGGAAAGAGTGTCCACACCCGACCCCTTTGGCCCCTCCCATAGGTGGTGAGCCCATGGGAAAGGGGACCCATGTGACCTATTCAGGCGGTGCCCGGCGGGGCTCCATGAGCAAAAGCCTGGCCACCAGGCACTCGCCAACGTGCCCCACCTCCAGGCCTGGCTCCAGAGTGGGGCCCCGGTGACCCGCGTCCGGGCGAGGGAACACTGTCCAATATTGTGACAGGTCGATAATTTAGTCATTTATACATTTATTTATTTTTCATTTATCCATTTTTTATTTATCCCTTTATCCATTTGTCCATTTTTCATTTATCCCTTTATCCATTTAAATCCGTGTATCATTCGTTCTTTCCATTTTTAATTGACAATCAAAAATCAAATAATTATAAAACGGACTGGTTATTTTGTTTTTTATTTTTTATTATCACACGAAAAACTGCCTGGTTTTTCATATTTCACTTTTAGGCTAAAATCAGAAATACGAATCGAAAAACGGGCAGCAGGACAGAACTTGATTTTAATATTTAATTGGTCGGGTTTAGGTGACATCAAAGTGGCTCTCTGCGGCAGTTTAGGTAATGTAGTGGTTACTATGGTGGTGCTAGAACCACTGATCGAGGACTCGTTTAACAGCGGTTTGATCCTCGAAACAATACGTAAGTCTCCAGGGTTGATGTGTCTGACTGGATTATCCGGTCCTGATTGATCGATATTGAACAAACATAAATATATAGATGCCTTATTACGTCCCGGAGTGCTTCCGCTGTCACCGCCATGTTGAACGGATCTCTCCTCTCTTTAAGAGCTGACGGGAGTAACCACAGAGCGAGCAGCTATGACCGGATTTTATATCACGTGAAATTACCTTTTACAAGTAAGACTGAACAATAATTTTGGTTATTTGACCATTTATTATATTATGTTATTGTAGCTAACGTTATCTGGTAAACAACAAAATGCTAACAGGAGGAACTGGTGCTCCTCTCTCGTTAGCTCATTCAGTTTTTTTTCTTCACATTTTGAAGGCAGAAACCTGAAGGAAAGCTGCAGAGAGCTTCCAGTAAAGCTCAGCTCTCCAGCCCCAGTTAAAGCAGGGCAGTGTAAGACCCTGGAATGACCTGGAGTTTTTAAAGATTACTTTTCCAGGCCTTTTAAAAAAATGTGTGTATGTGTGCATGCACAGCACACAAAAATATAAAGAATTTATTGATGTGTATACAGAAGGCTGAGGATTGTGTGTGTATATGTGAGTGTGAGAGAGTAAAATAAATTGAAATGAACAATCAAACTTGTTTCTTTATTAAAATATGAAATATATTGAAATATACATCTATTAATGTGCCATACTATATGTCTGTCTTTGTTAAAGAGCATAAAACAAAGTATTTCAGCATGAAAGTACGTATTTTTAATGTGTGAAAGCACCCTGTATCGTAACTACATCTCTGCTGTTTGTAACTAACAAAACTGTGTGAAAATCGGGTACAGATTCGGAGAGTTATGATTATTTTAGTTGGACATACAGCTTCATCAGTACAAAGAAATGAACTGGGGGGCGCGTGAAGGACCCGGCCAAGATGTCGGCCACACTGACTCGTCAGCTCTAAAAGACAGCGCCAGTCTTCGAGGTGTCTATGTAAACAATGTCTATGGTGGCTGGTAACAAGCAGGGGTGGAAATTAAAAATTTTGTTCACCAGCCATAGTGGCTGG
>NW_023665886.1:0-10979 GCF_001649575.2 Kryptolebias marmoratus | reverse complement strand
ATCTACACCAGCATAGTCCAGTGTAATCTGTTCACAGTCCAGTTTAATCTGTTCACACATCAGTTTAACCTCAGCAGAGTCCAGTTTAATTTGGTCACAGTCCACTTTAACCTCAGCAGAGTCAAGTTTAATCTGGCTACAGTCCAGTTGAATCTGGTCACAGTTCAGTGTAATCTGGTCACAGTTCAGCTTAATCTGTTCACAGTCCAGTTTAACCTCAGCAAAGTCTAGTTTAATCTGGCTACAGTCCAGTTTAATTTGTTCACACTCCAGTGTCATCTGGTCACAGTCCAGTTTAATCTGTTCACAGTCCAGTTTAATTTGGTCACAGTCCAGTTTAACCTCGGCAGAGACTAGTTTAATCTGGTCACAGTCCAGTTTAACCTCAGCAGAGTAAAGTTTAATCTGTCTACAGTCCAGTTTAATCTGGTCACAGTTCAGTGTAATCTGTTCAAAGTCCAGTTTAATACGTTCACAGATAAGTTTAACCTCAGCAGAGTCCAGTTTAATCTGTTCACAGTTCAGTTTAATCTGGTCACAGTTCAGCGTAATCTGTTCACAGTTCAGTTTAATCTGTTCACAGTTCAGTTTAACCTCAGCAGAGTCCAGTTTAATCTGTTCACAGTTCAGTTTAACCTCAGCAGAGTCCAGTGTAATCTGTTCAGTCCAGATTAATCTGTTCACAGTCCAGTTTAATTTGTTCACACATCAGTTTAACCTCAGCAGAGTCCAGTTTAATCTGTTCACAGTCCAGTTTAATTTGGTCACAGTCCAGTTTAACCTCAGCAGAGTGTAGTTTAATCTGGTCACAGTCCACTTTAACCTCAGCAGAGTCTAGTTTAATCTGGTCGCAGTCCAGTTTAACCTCAGCAAAGTCTAGTTTAATCTGGCTACAGTCCAGTTGAATCTGGTCACAGTTCAGTGTAATCTGTTCAAAGTCCAGTTTATTACGTTCACAGTTCAGTTTAACCTCAGCAGAGTCTAGTTTAATCTGTTCACAGTTCAGTTTAACCTCAGCAGAGTCTAGTTTAATCTGTTCACAGTCCAGTTTAACCTCAGCAGAGTCCAGTTTAATCTGTTCACAGTCCAGATTAATCTGTTCACAGTCCAGTTTAATCTGTTCAGTCCAGTTTAACCTCAGCAGAGGTCAGTTGAATCTGTTCACAGTCCAGTTTAATCTGGTCACAGTCCAGTTTACTTAAACTGAGTCTAGTGTAATCTGGTTACAGTCCAGTATATTTTGTTCACAGTCCAGTTTAATTTGGTCACAGTCCAGTTTACTTCAGCAGAGTCTAGTGTAATCTGGTTACAGTCCAGTTTAATCTGTTCACAGTTCAGTATATTTTGTTCACAGTCCAGTTTAATCTGTTCACAGTCCAGTTTAATCTGTTCACAGTTCAGTTTAACCTCAGCAGAGTCCAGTGTAATCTGTTCACAGTCCAGATTAATCTGTTCACAGTCCAGTTTAATTTGTTCACACATCAGTTTAACCTCAGCAGAGTCCAGTTTAATCTGTTCACAGTCCAGTTTAATTTGGTCACAGTCCACTTTAACCNTCACAGTCCAGTTTAATCTGCTCACAGATAAGTTTAACCTCAGCAGAGTCTAGATTAATCTGTTCACATTTCAGTTTAATCTGTTCATAGTCCAGTTTAATCTGTTCACATTCCAGTTTAATTTGGTCACAGTCCAGTTTAACCTCAGCAGAGTCCAGTTTAATCTGTTCACAGTCCAGTTTAATTTGGTCACAGTCCACTTTAACCTCAGCAGAGTCTAGTTTAATCTGGTCACAGTCCAGTTTAACCTCAGCAAAGTCTAGTTTAATCTGGCTACAGTCCAGTTGAATTTGGTCACAGTCCAGTTTAATCTGTTCACAGTCCAGTTTAAATTGGTCACAGTCCAGTTTAACCTTAGCAGAGTCCAGTTTAATCTGTTCATAGATCAGTTTAACCTCAGCAGAGTCTAGTTTAATCTGTTCATAGATCAGTTTAACCTCAGCAGAGTTCAGTTTATTCTGTTCACAGTTCAGTTTAACCTCAGCAGAGTCTAGTTTAATCTGGTCACAGTTCAGTTTAATCAGGTCACAGTTTAGTTTAAACTGTTCATAGTCCAGTTTAATCTGTTCAAAGATCAGTTTAACCTCAGCAGAGTTCAGTTTATTCTGTTCACAGTTCAGTTTAACCTCAGCAGAGTTCAGTTTATTCTGTTCACAGTTCAGTTTAACCTTAGCAAAGTCCAGTTTAATCTGTTCATAGATCAGTTTAACCTTAGCAGAGTCCAGTTCAAGCCCAGCAACATCTATTTTATTGGACAGACTCACCTGAGTCCAGTGATGGGGAAGGTCTTGCAGGTGTGGCAGCGGACAGCATGACTGATTGTCTGACTGGCTGAGAGCCGGTACAGAGTTGGTAACCACAGCAACAGGCGGGGCTCACTTTGTAGCCATGACAACACGTGTTCTTTACTCACCATTGGAGTAGGCACCTGTAAACACACAGGTCACCCAATTGCCATGGTAACAGTATTTCCCTGCAACAGAGCGTCTGAATGTTCTCACCTCATTAAAACATGATCTCACTGCTGCCTCAACACTGCCGAACACACCTTCTTCCTGCACGGCTGCAGGAACCTGAACAGTCACGTGTTAGAACACAGGGGGAGTGAAGGGGGATGCTGGGAAATGTAGTCTGAACTCTGTTTACCTGGCTAAGGTCCTGTAGCATAGATCTGAGTCCAGACCTGCTGACAGATCTTGAAGTATTTCCTGAAACCCTAACAAGACCTGCAGGAGACAACGAGTCCACATGTTAGTCTTTTATTTTCAAAGGCCAGAGGATATTACTTTTTCTGAGTTTACTAATAATTTTCTTGGATCTGGTTTGTTGTTGGATCATTTGCAGTATTAGAAACTGGACAAAGGTCCAAACAGAATGTATCTCTGAAGTTTTATTCTTTAAATTTTTATGTGAGTGCACTCACTTCTGTATTTCCCCAGTAGGTTGTCTGCAGACAGAGCGATTAGAGCCATTTGAAGAGACCGAGATGATACACAACCAGTCTCACTGCTGAAACACACAACATGCACACATGTTCAGAAACATGCAACACCTGCAGAACAGGTACAAAATGACTTTAAACTGGAGTCTGAAACAAACTGACCGCTCAAACAGCCTGAACATCAGACTGCACAACTCCTCTTGATCCCCTGCAGTCACAGATCCTGCTACTTCCTGTGATATTCTGAGAAACATCCTGTTCAGAACATGGCCGACTTCATCCCTGTTCATCATGATGTCCTGAGGCTGATGAGTCTCGCCCCCCACTTGGAAGGCAGCCATGATGTGTCGAACAAACACAACATCCACTGAAACAAAACAAAATCAGAGCAGACCGCAGAATGCTGGTAATTCACTCACTTATACATTCGTTCAGGATAAACTTAATAAACTGTGGTTTAACTGAACCTGTTCAATAATAAACTATGAATAACTCAATGATGATAAAGTGACCCTTACTGTTGCAGAGTCTCTGCAGAGACAGAAGCTTTATGGCAGCTCTGTAGACGGACGGACAGATTTTATTCATTGATTCTGTTCAGAAAAACAAACAATATATGAGTTATGAGTTTATATGTGTTCCCATTGTTTGCTCGTTCATATTAGGGACCCCCACCTTTGAAGGTCAAGTTAATTTTATTTTCTTATACAGAACCAGACCACAATGGCAATTATTTAAGGTTCCTAAAGAAGTCGCCTATGCCTTGTTAAACTAAAAAGATGTTAATTACTTTATTTACACCACAGAATGTCATTTCTCTTCAAGTGGTTGAACGTTTACATTTCCTCTCTGCTCTCTGTATCACATACGATAGAGTTCTGCCCCAATGTGCACAGACACGTGCATGCACACACAGATGAGTACACTCCCACCAGCAGCGTTGTGCGCATGAATGCCGTTCATATTCTTGGGACTATGCTGGCATAGATTATCAGTCATCCAGGACATGGCAAATCCAAAAAGTCTCAAATCAAAGCAACTGGACTTATTCTGTAGTTGAAGACATTCCTCTTTTTATCCAGGAAGCTTTATCAATTCAGAACTGGAGAGTGTGGAGTTCCTGCCTTTAAGCTGCAGGAGATCCTAAATTTCCACGCATAGCAGGACAGTGGATAGAAGATCGCAGGATCACCTCTCAGCCTTTCATTACATGTTTGACTTTTCATTGGAACCTGTTTTCTTGGAACATGTTATTGCAAAGCCTGTTTTATGAGAATCTGTTTTTATGTTTTAATTAGAACTTATTTGAATAAAATTGTTTAAATCCGAATCTGTTTGACTGAACCTGTTTTTACTAGAACCAACTTTAGAGTTAACTGCCAAAGGTTCTCTAACCCTGGATTGATTGGCCCATTTGACTCAGGACTACCAGGTTCTGAGAATCTAGACAAACCGAAAAGTTTGTTGTTATTCAAGTGGACTTTTTTGGTTCTGACAGAACAACAGAGACGATCTTACCTGTGTGGTCCAGATCCATGATAGGTCCAATGTTTATCTGAAAATAAATAAAGAGCAGAACATCAGATTAACAGTTCTGTTGTTGGATGGTTTCATCTTAATCCTGACATCTGCACAAGTTTTGGGGTTGTTTGTTTACACTTTTGTGATCAGGATTCAGGAACTGGATCCGTCCAATCAAACACAAGACTGAGGTCAGCTCTCTCCAACAACAGGAAGATTTCACAGACGGATGGGTTTCTGATGCTGAGAACCTGTCATTTCAACCTTCAGTGGATGAAAGAAAGTTCAAATAAAACAGGCCAGACTTTTACATATAGACTCATAAAACCTGGTTCCACCCGCCCAGAACCAAACCAGACTAACCTTCCATCAGTGTCTGAGCCCGCCTGCTGCAGACACAAAGTGACGCTGCTGAATGATGAATGAAGGAATCCCATTTCATCACAACAGCTGCTCACCTGCTGCCTGACGACCAATCAGGAGCCAGCTGAGGTGGAAATCACCCAATACCAAAGGCTGAAGCACAAGAAGTAACAACAATTTGTCCTTTCAAAATAAGACAAAACAATTCTGACTCCAAACCAAGACTCAGAGAATGAAACCTGTCACCATGACAACCCATTCAGTTTCATTCAGGTGTTGGACTGGAATTTAAAACCAGTTGTTTGCAGGTCGATTTAACTTTGTCACCATCAGAAATCATTTTATTAAACCCAAACACCCAGAACCAACAGAGTAACTCTCAACCTTATTCCCAACAGGAGACTGAGATAAAAGTTCACTACAAATCTAATCAAATCAATCTTAGCTCACCTGATCAGAAGCTGCACTAAAATTAAGCAGAAAACCTTTATACAAATAAAAAATAAAAACGTGTCTTCAAGCCTGAGACATTTCAGAGCAAGTTAAAGATGATGAATCAGGAACAGCAGTTTGTTTTCATGCTGTAAATGTTGCTGCTGCAGTGAGTAACTCTGACCACCAGTGGGTGCCCACACAAAGTCATCAGACCTGAAGGTAACAGGAGAACACTAAAATCTTTAACTTAGTTTAACAAAAAAACTTTTTTTTTACTTCACACTGACCCTGAGTTTAGACAATAGTCCAGGTTTCCATGGTTACTTAATGATGCTTGTTTGGTTTTCATGTCATTTAAGTGTTTTACAGAGTTTATTCCTTCAGTTGTGACTGTTTGGTCAAGATAAAACTACAGATTGAGCTTTAGTATCTCTGCTTTAATTTTCTTAGTTTCTCCAAGACTGACAGGTTCAGCATCATGTCTGTGGGTACAAAGTGGCCCATGAAGCTAAGAGGCGAGTTAAAATAAATATTTCATGAGTGGCCTGATGAGGACAAACAAACGTCTTCTGTGTGAAACAGACTTGGGGTTGTCCTGTTCTGCTCTTTGTTTGTTGTCACACTAAAGCTCGTTGTTTCATTGTTGGTGGTCCCACACTGGAGCTTTTCATGGTCTGGGCTGAGATAAACGGCTGTCGTAAAGCTCCACCATCACACCATCACAGAGGCACAAACGCCCCCTAAAATAACCCTCCAGTTTTGTTTTCACATCAACATCTGAAAAATAAAACTAAACTAAGACGTGACATGAAACAACCTCACCGCAGAAGAATGGCTCAAGTTTCATTACCATGTTATCACTCACCAAACTACCGGATATTATTCTAGAGAAAATGAGTGAAACGTTAAATGCACAGACCAAAAACAAAGATAGTTCATCGCATTTGAGTTAGTTAAACTCTGATAAGATAAACTAAACTAACTGATGACATAAAATAACTGATAAGATAAACTAACTGGGAGTCAAAGAGACTGCAGGACTAAACCAACATCCAACCAACCATCCAACAAACAAACACCCAACTCAACCAACAAACATCCAACCAACCAACCAACAAACATCCAACCAACCATCCAACAAACATTCAACCAACCATCCAACAAACATACAACACCACCAACAAACAAACATCCAACTAACCATCCAACAAACACCCAACTCAACCAACAAACATCCAACCAACCATCAACAAACATTCAACCAACCATCCAACAAACATACAACACCACCAACAAACAAACATACAACTAACCATCCAACAAACACCCAACTCAACCAACAAACATCCAACCAACCATCCAACAAACATTCAACCAACCATCCAACAAACATTCAACACCACCAACAAACAAACATCCAACCAACCAACATTTGACAGATTCAACCAACAAACAAACATCCAACCAACAACATCCAACAGATCCAACCAAAACAAAGTTTAAAGCAGCTGAAGACCCTTTCTTTCCTTGATCAGTTAAGAAAAACTTATGAAACTCTGCAAAAACAATAAAGAGGACCATGAACCATAAAAACATAATTTCCTCTAAACAACCATGAAGTACGGGAGAGATACTATCATGGTTTGGGTTTGTTTATCCTTGGGTTTTTCTTGTTGGGACTGGAAATTTTAGGTTCAGATGTATCGGCAGTCTGGTTCTGGATGTTGTCTGACCTCTCCCATTACCTCTTGGTGTTATCCAATCTCCTCACCTGTTGCTGCAGACAAGGCTGTGATTCTGACTTCATGTTCAATCGTGGAGGTGAATCAGAAACAACAGCGGCCTTTCAAACATAGGCTCCTCCTAGTAGGCAGGGCATATATGCTGCACTCAGCCTTCAGGCAGAGTGGCTCAGTTTCTGCTCATCTTCATTAGTGACAGATCAGCTAAGATACTGCTGCTGCTTGGTGAGTACACTCAGATTACACACAAGTTAGGAACATTAGACTTTATTCTAATACAGTAGTAGGGTCAGGGGTCACGGTTAGCACTATAACTCTGTATTGTTTCTGCCTGACTGCAGATGAGTCTGTGAGCTGCATCGAGGTAAAAATGAAGCGCGCCCTGGTGATCTATCTGCTGATTGGTTCCTCTCTGATCGGACTTGGTATGTCCAATGGCAATCGATATTTTTGTTGGTTACTAGTTCATGCTATGAACCTCTGGGTTGATTGTGTTTAAACCCAAATTAAAACAATGACAGGTACTGTTTTTAAATTGAAAGAAAAAAGTGAACAACTGAAGCTTAAACTTTGATCAGCAGTAACAGGATCTGACCTGTAGGAGGCAGCATCTCAGTGCTGAAGACGAGGCGGATCAGACCTCTAATGCCAGCTTGAGTTCTGTTCCAGAAAACAAATAGTTAAAGTTTGATTTTCTCAAAGTCAAAGCTCCAAACAAGCGTCCGTTCATGGGTCAGTGACACATCTCCATGGTTCTATGGAACAGTCTGGATGTTGTTCCAGAAGACGTGCTCCGCCTGAAGAGACTTGATTTTGCCATTTGAGTTTCCATTATGTTTGTGCACTTTCTGCTAAACTGATATTCCACAGGTTTTTATCAAACAGCTGTTTCCTTACATGTAGATCCTTCAGACTACCTAAGGAACATGCCTGGAACATGTGAAAAACATTCCTGAAACATTCAAGAAAGTTTTGAGGATTATGCCATAATCATTTTAGGCACTTTTCAGAAACATTACATAAATATTAAAGGAAGAAATTTGAAAAATTCCAGTCATATTCAAAATTATTTCTAAATTAATTTTAAGGACTTTTCAGGAACATCCAAGAAACATTTCAGGAACATCTTGAGAACATTCTAGAAAGATTTCAAGAACATTCCAGTAACATCAGATTGTTCTAGGATCATTCATTCAATCATTACATTTATTTAAACAGATGAAAATCCAGTGAGATAAAGATCTCTTTTACAAGTGTGACCTGGGTAAGAGGTCAGCAGGACGTCATAAGACAATGATTAAAAACAAGTAACAATAAAGGAAAAATGAACAATGATTTTACCCACATAAATGGTTTTTAAGTGTAAGAGTGTGGCATAATAGTGATTTTAAGTGTCTTAAAACAAAGGCAATGGTTAAAAATCCCAGGACTGCGGTCCATGTTGCTCTCCTGTACTTGTTCAGCTGACAGATAGGAGAATAGTTCAACTTATCTTCTTGTCCATTTGTACCGTATTTGTTTCAAATGTGTAGGTTTTTTTCTCATGTTCTATGCCATTACTCCCTTTTGTTGATCTTTTTGATGGCTTCTGGTCTGGTTTGTGTTGTCTCTTTTGCATAGCCATAAAATCCCATGAATAAAGAAGATTTGTTACATCCTACAACTGTAAGGGGTGCCAAAGAGCAAAAACCTGAAGACACTTTTACATAAGACCATCACCTGCTTAAAAAAGATAAATGGTTGAGCTCAGTCTCAGATTGGTTGGCTTTCTACACCTATATCTTTCTGACTGATGCTGATAAAAGTACTTGTGTAGAACTGGTTCACCTGTTCAGAAGAGCTCAGTTTTATGGTCCTCACCAACTTTCAGAGACTACACCTGTTCAAATCAAACATGATTTCACAGCTCCACAGTTCAGTCTGATCAAACCAGACCTGTAAGGTGGGAACGCCCCTTTAAACTCAGGTACGTTTCCTTTCAGGATCAGCTATTCGCTGCTACAGCTGTAAGGACTACACATCCAGCTGCACTAAACAGAGAGACTGCAGCTATGACGATGCCTGCCTCACACTCAGTGAGAGAGGTATGCCACACCTGTATAGTTGCACACCTGTACCTGGGAGAATTCTGGCTTCTAACACTTCCTGTCCAGACCTCTATGAAGAATCTACATCAGATGGTTCAGGAAAACCTGTAGGATGCAGCTCAGACTGTGTTGTTACTGTTGTTTTGCAGGTGGGATGACCTACCGTCAGTGTCTGAAGTACTCGGACTGCGAGAGGAACCGCCTGAATCAGATGTTCCCTCAGGTATCATCCTACATTTCAGACCACACCTAAGCAGGTTTGAACTCAGAAACATGGACATGGCTAAGGAACCTGTTCTACCTGAACACATCTCACCAAAAAAGAAGGCTCTCAACCTGCAGTCAGACAACAAACCAGTTCTACATAAAACAGATCTGACCAATAAAATCAGGAAGACCTTTAGTAGCTTCACTTACCTTCCATCTCAGAAACTTTCTCAGTTTCTGCTCCAGATCTGGTTTGTTGGTTGGTTTATTTCAAGTTAAGATTCACATTTTCAGTTCTGATGCAACTGGTGAAGTTCTGGTTCTTCAGAATGGGTAAAGTTGCTGCTTTGGTTCTGAAGCTGAAGTCTCATCTATCAACCAGAGTTTTGGATCAAACCAAATTGAGCACATCATATTCCTGGTTCTGCATAAGGACATCAGTCTGACCCACTGTAGCACATATCAGGATTCTGACCCAGCCCATTGAAGTTCTGCCAGAAACAGGTTTTTCTGTTGTTAGAGCAATCAAGCCCAAACAAAGAAAGGAAAAAAACTATTTAACAGGTCAGAACTGTTCTTTCCTTCTGGTCCAAACTGGTTCTAAAACTGATTATGATTACGACCCGCTTGTTTGGTTCTGAACTTCTTTCTGTTTGGTTCTAGTCAGCTTCCTGTTTCTGTAGAGTCAACAAATTGATCAGCTCTGTTTGATCACTGATTTTTTTTTTCTTATATTGATCTCTTCCAGGTTTCTAGCTTCACCTTCAGGTGCTGCAACTCCGACCTGTGTAACTCCGCCCCCTCCTCTGCTACAAGCTCTCTGATTGGTCTACTGGCGTCAGTGGCGTTTATGTGGTGGTGTGTTCACTGAAGGCTCTGCGGCGCCACCTGGTGTCTTCTGTAACAGCTGCAGCTTCTTTAATCCAGTTATTGATTGCTCAGAGTGAGAGCTAACTGACTAATCAATCGCTCTGATCAGATTTACACAATAAATTATTGATACGCACGTTATCAGTTCTAGCTGCTGATTGGTTCCAGATGTTCATCATCGTGTCACATGATTGGATCAATAACCAGAGAAGATCAGAGTGTCAGCAACTGATTAATAAAACCTGGAGTGATTGATCAAAGTGTTATCGGTTGGAGAACCAAAAAACAAGGTATTAGGTTTCTTCTATGGTTTTCTGCTCAGAATGAAGGTTGTTCTTTATTACAGATCACAATAATCAATTATTTAAACACAAATCTTATTTGTTGAATTATATTTGATTATAAAAAACTTTTGTGTTTGTGTTTTCAAAAGCGGAAACTTTGGATTAATTGTTTCAAAAACTTTCAGATGAAAATGTTCTGCTTCGTTCTGTAATTCTCTTCAGAAAGTTGAGTCCCTCCCTGGCAAACCTGAAATCAGCTTTAACGTGAATAAAAGTTTAAAATCGAAACACTCGACTTTTTCTCTTCTTTACACGTAACTGAAAAATGTGACAGTAAACTATGTCGACTCTCTATGCCGAGAGTCGGACAGCAGCTAAGAGTCAGACAGCAGCTGAGAGTCAGACAGCAGCCGAGAGTCGGACAGCAGCCGAGAGTCGGACAGCAGCTGAGAGTCAGACAGCAGCCGAGAGTC
>NW_023665885.1:0-11033 GCF_001649575.2 Kryptolebias marmoratus | reverse complement strand
CATCATAAATCACATGATGTGATTTATGTAAAGTTTGGTAATTTAAACCCATCAGATTGAAATTTGGATTGATGGAAAAGAATAAAACTTCAGAATAAATGTGTTTTTTTTTTTCAGACAAGTGAAGCTGAAATACATGGAAGACAAAAACAACAAACATGCTGACTGTCATGAAGGCTGAAGGAACAGCTGATAAATGGCTCAATTTCTCACAGAAAATCTTATTCTTTCAGCTCGTCTGTAAAGAAGCTTTAACTGTTTGTGACGTTAAGTTCCTAAAATCAGCCTGGCTGCTGCTCCAGATCCTGGACTTAGATTAATTTAATGACTTTAAACACAAACAAAAGAACTGGTTTCTGCTGGTTTCTCACAGATACTTTTCTAACAAAGATCACAGAAGTGATAAAGCCAACTCTTCAGATCATCAGCTCCTGTTTTCCTCCCCATCTGCACACAGTTTTTATTTAGTTTCTTCTCTTTGTTGGGATGTCCATCACTCCAGAAAGTGAGACTATTAAAATGTAAAAGAGACAGAACAAATGAAATAAGAGCTGGTGACTTTGACTCTGATTTATAACACAAGACTTTTCCACATAAATCCAGCCTTTCATTCAGAGGTGATCCGTCCACCCACAACCAAGAGTTTTTTCTCCTCATCGTCACCAATCGTTGCTCTAAAAGCATCATAATGTTTCTGTCTAATAAAAGAGTCCTGACAGACTTTTTATTAAAAACTGGAGATTTTTAGATTGAAACAAATGTTTCTCGTGCTGACCAACATGGAACATGATGGATGTTTCACTGTTTGTATCACTTCCTGTTTGGTTTTAGCAGTGATATCATCTTTGTCTTTACCTTAAAATAATTCATGCAACATTTTGTCCTTTCTTCTTTGCATAAAAGTACAGCAATAAAGTTTAAAAAGCACATTTTTTATGTCTCTCCATTTAATTCTGATCCTGTATTGATCCGATCTAACAGTCAGTGTTTCCTGTAGTTTGAGTCAAAGTGTTTTTCTTCCAGGTTGGATGTTAAATGTTGGCTTCAGTCTGGTTGTTGTTTGTCTGATGATGACCACTCAGCTCTGACTGCAGCTTCTTCTTCACCTTCCTGCTGATTTTACACCACATTAATGTTCTTACCTTCTTTCTGTGGACGGCTCATCATGCAGACACTTCACACTCAGTCCAACTCGCTCTGAAACACAAACACAACTTCAGATCTTTGAGTCTGATTATTTTATGACTCCTGAAATCAGATATTTCCTTTGAATTCATGGTGATGAGAAGTGATTCCATACAGGACCTAAAGAACAGATTCCTGCAGGGTTATCAGTCAAACTCCAGACTTTGTTCAGCTGACTGGGTCAGACATGAACTCTGGTTGTTTTACAAAGTTCTGCTCAGTTTGTCTGTTTTCATTATCACCTCTGAAGGTGTTTGTTTGTCTGTAGCTTTAGCAAAATATCTCATGAACACAAAAAATACACCATGAAGTTCCTTAAAAGATGTAATTTCCAAGAAGACAAATTTAACTGCCTATAATAAAGAGCCTATTAACCATAAAAATGCATAAAAACTTTTATTTCAAATGAAGCCTTTTTAATCCATCAAATCAGCTCAGATTTTCCTTGTTGGAGAGAAAATCCTCTAAACTCACCATAAATGTGTCGTGGCTCCTCTGTCGACGTTTCAGACAGAACATCTGGACGTCACCTTCAGGTTTCACAGCTTTATGATGAAGAAACTTCCTGTTGAACTGAGAGGAGGAGGAGGAGGAGGAGGAGGAGGAGGAGGAGGAGGAGGAGGAGTGTATTTCTCCTGATATCATCCTGGTTAGTCATCAGATTCAATCATCTTAATTCAACAGCACAAAATGCATTTGTAGCAGGAAGAATCACCCTTTTTTCATGACCTCTGACCTACAGTCGTCTTTCACCAACTGTTCAGTAGAAAGTTCCTTCTGACATTCTGAGTGAATCTTTTTTGGTTTTGGGACACTTATAAACCCTTGTGGTCATCTGATCAGTTATTTACAGACTGTTTACATGCTTTCCTAAGGCTTTTGAGAAAAGACCCTAACATTTACAGGAGGTAAAAGTGAAGCAGTAAATGTCTGAGATGTGTGCAGTTAAAGAACAGGAAACAACTCCGATACCTCACAGATAAGTTCTCTGATGCTGCTAATTTTACCTTAAAATCACTTCACAGGAAGTAGATCTGTTTACCACATTCTGATTGAGGATTTAATAAATGTTGTAACTTCATCATCATTTTCTGCCTTAAATGTTTGTTTTAATTAACAAATGAACCAAAAGAATGATTTTTTTCCTGCTGTTTTCTGGTCTGATTGCTGCAGCAGCAGCAGCCGGCTGTGGCTGATCTGAGCTGATTGGCTCCATTACTTAAGGCTGAGCTGAACCATTATTCCTTGTTGGGCTGTGGAACATCACTCCGTAAAGTTCCCGTTCAGCCTCCTGAGTAGTGATGGAGAAACTGAAGTAATTGATCTAATTATGGCGCCACCTGCTGGCCAACCTTCAGCGTTTAGTTGCATGAAACAATAAAGGAGCAGGTGTCATGAAACAGTGAGGCTCTGTTCTGTATAACAAAGAACATTTTGACTGTTATTAATAATAATAAAAACATGAATTTTTCCATATCTATATATGTAGATATCTATATATTGTAATGGACATTTAAAAAATGAACATCTTTGTATTTTAGTTTGGATGTTCTGGTTTAATGTCATATTATCAGTCTTGATTTTATTAATGCAGGAGGAGGAGGAGGAGGAGGCTTCATCTCCAGGATACTTCCTGATTCTGGTTTTATTTAAATGAAGATCAAACTGATGGGTTTATTCTGTGAGGTCACAGATGTGGACGTGTCGCCCTCCTCTGGTCAGCTCGTGTTTTCATTTCAGATCATTCTTGCTTCATGCAGTTTCTGATCAAAGTATTTCATGTTTTTACAGCTGTTTAGGATTTTTATTCATTCAGTCTTTCTAGTTTCCTCCGCTGCATCAGATTGTTCTAAATAAAACGTTCTGTCATCGTGTTTCCTTTAACTTCTCCAACCATCAGGAAATAATCCACGTCTAAACTGTATAAACCTTTGAATTTATTTGGACTAAAAGCTGCTGATTTCCAGACAAACCAGCCTGAATTTTCCATGTCATGAATCAGTTTCTTGTGTTTGTTCAGAGTAAATGTTGGAGTCCTGATCTTCTGCTTTTTGTTTCTTTAGTTCTTGATAATTGTTCTTGTGTTTATAGGCATTCGGTCGTGTTTTCCTCAGATATTTTTCTCTGTTTCAGTTTATTCTAGCTCCCCCTTGTGTTCCTGCCATTGTTTTCCTCAGACCACCTGATTCCCCAGAACCTCACAGCTGTTCTTCATCAGCTCATCATCCGCTGCTCCTCCACATCGAGAGGAGCCAGGTGAGGTGGTTCGGGCATCTGGTAAGGATGTCTCCTGACGCCTACAGGGAGGAGACCCCGGGGAAGACCCAGGACATGCTGGAGAGACTACATTTCTGGGCTGGAAGAGGTAGCTGTGGAAAGAGATGTCTGGACCTCCCTGCTCAAGCTACTGCCTCCACAACCTGACTCCAAAACAAGCAGCAGAGGATGGATGGATAGATGAAATTTTACTTTCCCTGATGTGGAACTCAACAACAGGAGCAACAATGACTTCATGATTTTGTCCAAACTCCCATCAACCTGTGAACTCAGGGAGTTGGAAAAACATTGAAACTCCTGACTTTAGCTGCACCTGAGATGTAAAATAAACACAAACAAAATAAACCACTTGCTGTTGATGAACAGTTTAATGTATTTTTAGGTGATCATGATGTTGTAGCAAATACAGAACATCAACAGAACCATTGTTGAACACAGACTATGTTTGAACTCGTCAGGAAGGAAACATGAAGTTTCTGAACCCAGCCTGGCTGCTCCTTCTTGATCCTGAACAGTCATTGTTTTATAGACTGAACTGAACGTCACACACATGAACTCTGTCCAGGTTCTGCAGGTTTCTCACAGATACTTTGGTGACGAGCGTCACAGGATTTATCAAACCAATAAATCATATCATGAGCTGGTCTTATTCTCCCCATCCTCACACAGTCCTCTCCAGATGGATTCTCATCTCTCCAGTCATCAGGCTCCCAGGGGCTCCAAAAACTCAAACTAAAAAAGGATTAACAGAAGGACAAACTTAAGTATTATTGAGTTTGGTTCTTAAAACAAATGCATATCTTTTTCCAACAATCAAACCTTTCATTCAGAGGTGATCCGTCCACCCACAACCATCTGCCTTCAGTCTCTGAGTCCGTCAGTCCGATCCAGAACCTGTCCTCGTCTGTTTTTATCATTTCTCTCACTCTTCTCACCAGAAACTCCTGAACAGCAGAAGTTGATGAAAATGTCTCTGTGAGACATTTCTGTGCTGAGATGAAGAAACATGATGATGTGATGAAATCTGTGAGAACATGAACCTGCAGCAGTGTTTCATACCTGCTCCTCTCTGCTGTCGATCTTCACCAGGTCTCCTCCAAAATCTCTGCAGGAAGCTCTGCTCTCATTCCAGGTGAACCCATAAATGTTGAAATAAAAAAACTTTCCTCCATGTTTCTCCCAGTCTCCTTCCCACGCCAAGCATCTTTTCCCAGCAGGACTACGCTCTCTGATGGCACCTTTGAGTTTCTGTTTGGTTTTTCAGCAGCTTCACCTGAGGAGAATCACATCAAGAAGTGGAGCATCCAACCAACCATCCAACCATCCAACCAACATTTTCTCTAATGTCACTTCTACTCAACAACAAGTTCAGCTGAAGGAAACAGGTTCATTTCAAAACAGGAAACTCCTCTTCAGTCGTGTTTTACACACTTCATGATTTTATAATTAACTTAAACATAAACTGATATGATGCAAACTAAATGTTTTGTGAAGTTAAATGTTTAACATGTTTCTGTTCTTACCTTCTGTGTTTCTCTGGAGTCGATTCATTCTGCAGAAATTCTGATGTTTAAACAGGTTTATTCTTCAATTATTTAGTTTTTAGTAAAACTCTTTTTCCTCTGAAAGGTTTTCTTAAACATTTGTTGCCAGAAAATCACTGAGACTCACCAGAGGGATGTTGGTTTAGGTTTAGATTTTTCAGAAAGTGAATCTGTTCGTCAGCTTCATGTCTCTGTGTTGAGTTAACTTCCTATTCACCTGGTTCCACACGCCACTTCCTCATGTTTCAGAAACATCATTTCTGCTCAATTACAGAAAACTCATGTTTTGCACCTTTTGTCCTGCTGTCATTTTTATTTACATTTTAAGTAAAGTTTGAGTTGTTATTTAGACATCCTGTTCTTCCAGCTGCTCCCTTCTGCAGGGTCGCCACAGCAAACAAACTCACATGAAAGATTTGACATTTATTTTGCACCAAATGTCGTTCTTGACGCTACCTGGGCTCAAAGCTGCAGCCTCAGAATTATGAGACGGCAGCAGTGACCACAGAGCGGCTGCAGCCCCCTACTTACCCATCCTGTCTGATCAGGAAACACAGATGTGGATGTGCTGCTTCCTGTTCTCACGAAAGCCTCCTTTTTACCCGTCTCTGGGTTTGGTCGTCCACTTTAATGTCACATGAAATGATGTCAGTTTTGTCCTGGAACACAACTTGAATTGAACTTTTTTAGTTAAAGTGAAGAAATGAAAAATGTTTAATTTAAAGATTCTAAATGAGTAAATATCAATCTGAAATCTCTCCAGTTGATGATTTAAGTAAAAACACTGATTTGTATAACAAAAGCTCAGATTTCATCATTTTCTGATGAAATCTGAGCTGATTTACATAAAGAGACAAAGTCAGGATTTTACTGACAGAAACTTCAACGTGTGAAATCAGGAAGTAAGGAGCTGAACTTTTCTTATTAAAGGACAAACACTTTACTTCTTGAGTGACAGCTGCTCTAATATTTAAAAATGATTAAAAAAAACACAAAAGCAGATAATTTCAGAAGATCCTTTAATCTGTTTCATAGATGATTTGCTGCTGGAACACATAGAAACAAGAACAATCAAAATTTAAATCAAAAAAAAGGTTTTTGTTTGTTTCTTTCAGCACGTCTGGAAGAAACTTTAATTTTGTCACATTAAGTTCCTAAAACCAGCCTGGCTGCTGCTCCTGATCCTGGACTGAGATTGTTTTAATGACTTTAAACAGAAACACATGAACCAGTTCCTGCTGGTTTCTCACAGATACTTTTGTAAAAAAAAGAACAGTACTGATCATTCCAGCACTTCAGATACTCATGTCCTTCAATCTTCCGAACCGTCACACAGTTCTCGTGATTTTTCCAGTCATCTGGCTCGAATTTCATCCAAAATGTCAAACTAAGAGATGCAGAACAAAAACAAGAAGTACAAAAAACATGTTGACCTTTAATCTGATGAAGAACAAACGTGTTTCCATCGATCAAACCTTTCATTCAGAGGAGATCCGTCCACCCACAACCATCTGCCTTCAGTCTCTGAGTCCGTCAGTCCGATCCAGAAGAAGTCCACCTCGTTTCTCATCATGCCTCTCACTCTTTTCACCAGAAAGTCCTGAACAATAAAAGTTGATGAAAATGTCTCTGTGAGACATTTCTGTGCTGAGATGAAGAAACATGATGATGTGATGAAATCTGTGAGAACATGAACCTGCAGCAGTGTTTCATACCTGCTCCTCTCTGCTGTCGATCTTCACCAGGTCTCCTCCAAGATCTCTGCAGGAAGCTCTGCTGTCAGACCAGGAGGTTCTGTTGGTGTTGAAGTAATAACACTTTCCTCCATGTTCCTCCCAGCCTGCTCCACACTTCAGACATGTCTGAGCTTTGAAGAGATGAGAGCAAAGCCTTCATTGAGTCAGGTGGAAGAAATCTCTGTTGATGTTTGTGTGATTTGGAGGCAGCAGGAGGCGTCTTCTGTCCTGCAGTTACAATCTAACTTCCTGTATCTGTCAGTCCATCAATGTTTCTTTAACATCATTACAGGACAGAAATGACACAAAGACAAAATCCTTAACTTACTTTGGGTTTCAGAAGGTGGAGGACATGAAGGAGGTGGAGGAGGTGGAGGACATGAAGGAGGTGGAGGAGCTGGAGGACATGTTGGAGGGGGAAACCACGTAAAACACAAAAAAATAAGCAATGGTTTTGTATTCAAAACTTTATTTAAGACATTTTTTTACACACAAAAAAAATACAAAGCAGATGAAAGTGTCCTGACAGCCATGAAGGAGACTTTCAGTCTGAACCTTGTGGACTCTTTCAAACCTTGACTGTCTCACCTCAGAGATGTTTCCTCAGAACTTCAGTCTCCTCTTTCAGGCTTTGGAGAGACTGATTGGCCATCATCATAGCTGATTAAAGAAAAGACAGCAGTTAGTTTATGAGCAGAATGTAACATTTATTTGAAGAATAAATCAGAATAAACTCACCAACACGGGAATAAATGATGAGAGCAGCAGCCAGCAGAAGACAGAGAACCAGCAGGACTACTGTCTCTGATGGCAGCTTTGAGTTTCTGTTTGGTTTTTCAGCAGCTTCACCTGAGGAGCATTTAGAGGAGAATCACATCAAGAAGTGGAGCAGAACATGGAGCCAGACTCACAGCATCCAACCAACCATCCAACCAACATCCAACCAACCATCCAACTATCAAAACAACCAACCAGCCATCACATCATCATTTTGCTGATCCTTCCTTTGGTTTGCTTTAAGTAAAAGTTCCTCGTGTTAAGTCTGCATACTTGGGTCCAAAACCTCCTGCCACCATAACAGGGGATGTTTCACAGAAGGAAACATCCTCCTGAAACTACTTTAAAGAGACGTGTTGTTGCAATCAAATCCAAAATTATCTCTTTTATTTCTAAAGATGGTACAATGTCTTTAAACATTTGATATGTTTACTGTGTTCCACTGTAAATAAAATGTGGCTTCATTAGATTTGCAGATCATTGTTTTTATTTATATTGTACACAATGGACCATCTTTTTCGGAACTGGGGATGTAAAATGCTGCAAAAGAAAAATTTAAAAGCAGAGAAGAAGGAGGAACTGGTGATGAGGAGGAACATATTTGTGGTCCAAAGGGCGTAAGAACATCTTGTTTCCTGTTGGTCAGTTGAGTTCCTCACAGTCTGCAGCATTAAAACCAAACTGTGACAGCCGACTGAAGCAACCTGAAGAAAACTCTTTAATCTTCTTGTCAATATTCAGGTTTTATAAACAAACTACATATAGAAACAAAACATTTAACACATTTGCTCATACGGTTCTACAAATAGGGGCCTGAAAAGCAAGAATACATGAAGAGGAAGAGAAATAATGACAGGTTTCAGCTGCAGAAGCTGAAATTAGTCATTATTTGTTGTTTTATTCATCAGGACTCCCTGAGGTTTTATCTGGGACCATTTGACCAGAACCAAGAAGATTAAAGAGGTTTTTGACACTTGTAGACTGTTTTTTGATGGTTTTTATGCTGCAGACTGACTCAACTCTCCAACAGAAACTAAGATGTTTTTACACCATATGTACGAAATACATATTGTTCTTCCTCATCGCCACTTCCCCAATCTGCTGTGCTTTTAAGTCTTTAATTTTTGCAGCATTTGAGGTTATTTATCCCACCACATTAATGTTCTTACCTTCTTTCTGCGGACGGCTCATCATGCCGACACTTCACACTCAGTCCAACTCGCTCTGAAACACAAACACAACTCACACTTTAGATGCTAACTCCTTCAAACAAGTTACAACTCAGCTGTGTTTGATTTCACATCATTTCTCTAAAGTTCTGTATAAATGAGACTAAAACTACAAATATTAAAGTCCCTCCTGATTAAATTACAGACGTGTTAACAGCAGATGGATTGGGTTGTTCAAATAGTTTGAATAAATGTGTTAAAGTGTTTTCAGATATTTTCTGTTAAAAAGTGACAAAGTGAACATTACCATTCAACAAGATAAAGTGAAAAATCTCATCCATTGTTTCAAAAACATTTTATCTCCTCAGGTTTTTCTTTTGAGTTTTTGTTGAGAGAAAATCCTCTAAACTCACCATAAATGTGTCGTGGCTCCTTTGTCGACATTTCAGACAGAACATCTGGACGTCACCTTCAGGTTTCACAGCTTTATGTTGAAGAAACTTCCTGTTGAACTGAAAGGAGGAAGAGGAGAAGGAGGAGGAGGAGGCTCTCAGCAACTCACGCCACAGAGATTATAAAATGTTTCTGCTCGTGTTGTTTTGTGTGCTTAAGAGTCAAAGTTTCAGGTGAGTCACTTACCGTGGCAGAGGTCACCGAGGAAGTTACAAAGCTCCTCAGCAGGAGGACGCCAAAACTGGATGAAGTTTGCTCCCAGATATTGAAGGCTCTGGACTCTGTGGGGCTTTGCTGGTTGACATGTCTCATCTGTGTCACATGATGAAGACCTGCAGAGCAGCAGACCGGGATGGTGGTCCCCATTTTTACACATTAGGATGGAAGAGTGTGCTCCACCTATGAAGGGATCACACTTCTCAGCCTCCCTAGGAAAGTTTACTCCTGGTGTCGGAAGGGAGGCTCCGACTGATTCTTGAACCCTGGATTCAGGAGGAGCAGTGTGGATTTCACCCTGATTGTGGAACAGTGGACCAGATCTTCACCTTTGTGGGGTTATTAGGGGTGTTATAGGAGTCTGACTGTTCAGGTCATGTGTGTTTTGTAGATGTGAAGAAGGATAAAAGTCTTTAGGTGCCTCACGATTTCTACATCTTTGTTTTTGGTCCTGTTGTAGAGTGTGGGGATGGCTGTGTTTGTGTCTTCAACAGAGGAGGACCACGTTCTATTGTGACTCCAAAGGGTGCGACAGAACCCACGAGACCTGGTCTTCAACTATTGAACGTGGACACAAATCTCTGCAATAAATGGGGATAGCACTGGAGATGTCAGGTGACGTTAACGCAAACAACATGGTTACAAAATGTAAACTGTCTACAGTATCACTGTTATATTTAATATTACTATTAATATGTCTATTAAAAAGGTTTGCCCATACCAGTTCAACTCCTAAGATATCTACCAATTATACAGTAGTATTTGATAGTAGAATATCGCAGTAAAAAAGGTTCCATCCGTTTATTTTACAACAGTACATTTGACTGAAGCTTTGAAGCCTCAACCCCCGAAAAAATTGATCTGAATAATTTCTATTTAGTTTTTCAGCAGCTTCACCTGAAGAGGATTTAGAGGAGAATCACATCAAGAAGTGGAGCAGAACATGGAGCCAGACTCACAGCATCCAACCAACATCCAACCATTCAACAAACCATCCAATCAACCGTCCAAACAACCAGCCTCTCTGCTCTGATTAGTTCTGATTTTGTCGCTCCGTCCGCTCTGGGTCATTTGATCCAGATTGGATCTTGGTTCTGTATTTTATATGCGTGTGTGTGTGCACTTGCAATTATTGACCAGTAGGACATTTTACATGAATACATACCATGCTATAGACACATTTGGAATTGTGAGGACAGACCCAAAGTCTAAAACCATAAACCTATTGGAGGTTGCTTAGATAGATGCTAAAAGAAAAAAATTGAGCATCTCCCCATAGTTCACAAAAATCAGAATTGTCTGGGTTTTTTTGTATTGAAACTGCCCCTGCTGGTGGCTTTGGGTACTACATGTCCTTATGAATAATGCACACAGAGAGTATTTTTGGAGGATTTTGATTGGCTAAAAGGAAAATGTCCCCATAATTCATCTTTTGATCAAGTCTGTGTATAAGACAAGTATGCCTAGAGAAGAAGAATATCATCAATATATAAACACAATGAACTGTTGTGTTTGTAATATTTGATTTAGTGAGATTTTTAGATTTTAAGGCGTAATGCTATGCCACAGACTCTCTTCAAAGACAAGTCAGCTTCCCTATTTTTTATCAGTTAGGATTTTAGGTCCAACTTTAAATTTGTGTGGTAACTCAGTCTTAAAGTTGGATAAATAATCTT
>NW_023665884.1:9642-11076 GCF_001649575.2 Kryptolebias marmoratus | reverse complement strand
CTAATATGAAGCTTCAGCAGTCTGACACTAATTCTGTCTGCTTCTTCCAAAGTTACACAAACTGAGAACAACATCCCTCTGACATTTGGACTTCAGGTTGGAACTNTTGGAGACAAATGATCAGATTTCTTCACAGACAGTTGGAAACATTTAAATATCTTTGGTTTTATGTTCAAATAAATCATAAAAATCAATAAATTAAAAAAAAAATCAGAATTAAAAAATTTAAACTGAATTTGGTGTAACCCGGGTATAGATTTTAAATTTCTATTCTCCGCACTTTCACTTTTAATCCCCCTTCTGTTCGGAAAATCCCGCGATAGTTAAAACCGTTGATGTATTGGCATCTGTTCTCGCGAGACCACTGAGCAGCCAATCGCTGTTCCGTGTTAGAGTCACGTGCGCTACCGTAGCCAATTTGGTAGAGTATATCAGCTGGAGCGGGACAGGAAAAACAAAACGATCAGAACACGCCGGGAGGAACAGGGCTGCGGGAGCAACTTACCTTTTGCAGAAAGAAGGAAAACTATAGGAGGATCTGGATTTCACTGCGGATCTGGTGAGGTTCTGTGTGCTAATTAGCGTTAGTTTATTGCTGACGTCAATTGGTTGTTGTGTAATGATGAAATGATCACTGCTAATTAGATGTAGACCACCATACTGCCTATGAATTTAAGACTTATAATGTGTTTTAAGTATTTATTGGACACTTGTTGGATTCTTTTACATTTTCATGTTAATTAAATTATATGATGTATATTTGTTGAATTTCTCATGAAGTGTAAGGTATATTGAACCTGGTATTTATTTATTGAAATCGATTGGATGTATTTATTACGGTGGCCCTGAAGTGCAAACCACAACAACATTAACGAAACAAAAAAACAAAAAACGAAATACACAAACAAAAAAACGAAGCACACAAACAAAAAATGAAACACACAAACAAAAATCGAAGCACACAAACAAAAAACAGAAACGCAATTACATTAACAAACCGGAAAAGGTAGATCCCAGTGGGAGACCTGAGAAATCGCTGATTGGACGAAACCACTTTTGAACCGGAAGTTTTTCTGGTTTTAGCTCGTTTGTTGAAAATATTTTAACACTTTCCTGGTTATGCGTTAGCTCACACAAAGGGCGACTCTCGTGGAAGCTGAACAGTTTTTATTAACTCGCTGTTGTCGGCCACAGCTACGCCTTACAGACAAACACGCACAAAAAACAGAGGTTATTTTCCCTCCCTTTTCTTTCCCAGCCTCCCCTACCTCCTGTCGTGAATCAAACCACAAAACATGATATAAATCTAACTGCAGAACATTCTACGATATGAATGTTATCGGTAATCATTTCTTGAAGCCTCTTGCCACAACAACTGCAAAAGTTCGGTGACTGCCCTCAACCAGCTCTTTTCCACAGTTTTGGCAATATACA
>NW_023665884.1:995-7791 GCF_001649575.2 Kryptolebias marmoratus | reverse complement strand
GCAGGGACGTCACTAGGACTGACAGACAGGGGGGCTGAGCCCCCAGGGCTGGAGGAAGGAATGTGAGCACACAGCACGAGCTGAAAACTTTTCCTTCAACTAAATCAGCTTCATGAGTTAACTTTGAGTCAACGGTTCATTCTGCTGCTGATTAAGCCCACAAGCTCAGATAAAGTTCCCAAGTTTCTCCACAGTTTTAGCACCATGATGAAGCTGCAGCACAGATTTCCACAGAGATTCCTGATAAATGATGCAGAAAAGGAAAAACAGATTCTGTCCTGTTTCCTGTGCAAGAGTCCAACATTTTTACTCCTGAGCTTCATGGATACATCAGGTGTCACATTAACAAGTTTAGTCCAGATTGAATGTCTCCAAACTTTTTTTTTCTCTCTGCTCCTGGTGGAAGGCGGACGTGTTTGTCTGGTCAGCTGGTCTCTCAACGCAATTGATCAAATTTTCTGGGCGGGAAGACAGAACTTGTGACAAGGCGGGGCTTGGCAGGATTCAGAACTAGCACACAAAGACGAAGTTTTAAGATGTTTATTATTAACGGACCAGTATCTGGAACACTGCCTCTGAACTGGGCACTCACATGACCGCCAGGAAGCGGGACCAGAACAGGTAAGTCCTCCGTGGGTTGTTGTTCGGGTGCAGACAGGAATGTCTGAAAGGGGCTTGGGCGAGAGAGAGTCCGAGTCCAGGCAAGGGGTCAATACCGGTGAATTCAAAAGCAACAACCAAATCTGCTATGAATTATGGGTAATGGTGCCAAGTCAGGAATAGTCATGGCCACTGTAGTTCAGCGCTGCTGATGCATCTAACCAACCAATAGGCTGACATTGTAGCCTGAAGACATCGCCCCTCATTATCATATTAAAAAAGAAACGAAGAGGGAAAATGGTATGTGATAAATAAGAAAATAGGGAAATACTAAATGATTAAGGAAAATTGGAAAATGGGAAAATATTAAATTTTTCAGAAAAATGTTAAATGAAAAATAAATAAATGAAAAATGGGTAAATAAAAAAAGGGATACTTGAGAAATGGATAAATGAAACTGGAAAATTGAAAAAAGGGTAAATGGATAAATGAAAAATGAATTAATGAAAAATAGGTAAATGGAAAAATGGGTAAATTGATAAAGGGATAAATGAAAAATGAATAATATGCAAAATAGATAAATGAAAAAGGGAAAAATTAAAAGTGGATATATAAAAAAAAGATATATGAAAAATGAATAAATGTAAAAATGACTAAATATAAATGGGAATAAAAATGCCAATTACTCATATATTTATTTCACTCATTTATTTATCATGTATTGATTTATTTTACCCATTTATTTATTTAAATAATTTAGGCTGAAATGGCTCTTCAAAAGTTTTACATAGATATTTTAAACTACTTTTAGTTTGAAGATACAATTCTGCATAAGTTAGGCTTTTGATACACCTAGCTAGCGTTATGCCATTTTTAGGTAGCCGTTTCCACGACAACTTCTAGCTAGCATTTTGCTACTTGTAGATTTTAGTTAGTTTTCTCCGTACTTTTAGCGAGCCTTTTTGACTGTAGCTTTCAGTAAACTTTAACTATTTTTAACCAGAGTTTAGCTACCCTTTTGTTAGTTTTGCTATTTACTAGCCTTTTTTCTTTTAGCTAACTTGTTGCTGTTTTTAGCGGGAGTTTATCTAGCCTGTTCAGACTTTTAGCTTCTGGCTACAGTTTTGCTTTTTAGCTGTGTCAGCAGACTAACTGTCCATCTTTTAGCTAGCCTTTTACTACATTTAGCTTTTAATAGCATTTTGTTACTTTTGGTCAGTGTTTACTCCTTTTAGTTTAAAAAAATAAGTTTTAGGTTGTTTAGCAAATTTCAGCAGTCATACAGCACTTAGCAATCAGTTAGCAACTGTTTCACTAGTTTGGTTGCAATTTTCTTTTATGAAAAACATGACCAACTAAATAAAATCATGTTTGTGTTTTTGTATAAGATTTAATTCTGTTTCTGTGTATTGCACAGCTAAAACTTACATAATATTAATGTTTTGATTTTAGGTGCAAATTTATTTCAAATATTATTAGGAAACCACCTGAAAAACCCCTGGACCTCTTAATCAGCTAAATTTACGGCAGATTTAATAAACCAGCTTCTAGGGAACACAAGCCAGTGTATCTTTTGTGCCCATCCCAAACCAGATACATGTTAAGGGTTGCATCAGAAACAGGGCTCTTGAGTTTTGATCTGAGCTTGGAGTAAGATTTTAAGCTGCTAGAAGTCGTTAGATGATGTCATCGCCTAATTTGCATATTTGTTAATTTTGCTCAGGCTGTAGGAGAGGAATATCAATATTGACAAGACAAAAAACTGTGTAAAAAACACTCAAGATATCTTTAGAACTATGAATGAACTTTATGAAATAATCTTATAACTTTAATGCTTTGCCTGAACCCACACTACAAAAATTAATTTGTTAGAATATCAAATTTAACTAAAAGACAGATTTGTGTCGTGGAATTGCTAGCTCTAATTTCAACCCTTAGGATACAATGTGGACACGGAGTGGAGTGGCTCTCAGGGTTTGCTGCATGACCTGCTGTCAGTGCTTGGGAAGTGGGAGGGTGTGTGTTAGGGTGTGTGTGTATGTTTGTGTGTGTGTGTTTTAGCATGTAAAATACAAAGTGTGGTGTGTGTACATCATGAAATGAGTGTCTCACAGTCAATGCATGAGACTTGAGAGCCCTGATCAGAAAGGACATTCGACATAAAACACTTTGGCCAAAACAAACACAAGTTTATCCAATGACACCATACTGGGTCGATCAAGGATGCTTAACAATGACCTCCATCTGTGCTGTTGACAAACAGGGTGCCAGCAGAACTTGTGATACTGTTAGTCGAAGACCACAAGGAGGGAAACGTTCCAGGAGACAGAGAGAGAAGAGAAAAATCAAGGGTGTAAGACTGAGGGTAGCAACTCTAAACATAGGGACAATGACAGGCAAAGGTAGAGAGCTGACTGACATGATGCAGAGGAGGAAGGATGTATTATGATGAATTATGTGTGCAAGACACCAAGTGGAAGGGCAGCAAAGCTCACAGCATTGGGGCAGAGTTTAAGCTGTTTTACCATGGTGTGGATAGGAAGAGAAATGGAGTAGAGGTGGAAGAGTTAGCAAGGAATATGGTCAAGATGGAAAGAGTGTCAGACAGAATGATGTGTCTGAAGGTAGAAGGAGAAGGTCTGATGTTGAATGTTGTCAGTGGTTCTGCTCCACAGGTTGGATGTGAGATAGAGGAGAAAGAGAAATTCAGTAAGGATCTAGATGAAGTGATAGAGAGTATTCCCAGGGAGGAGAAAGTGGTGATCAGAGCAGACCTGAATGGACATGTTGGTGAAGGAAACAGAGGCAACGAGGAGGTGATGAGCAGGTTTGGTGTCAAGGAAAGGAACCAGGAAGGACAGATAGTGGTGTAGAACACTGTGTGATCTATAGGAGTGGATGTAGGAGGACGCAGGTAGACAACATCTGTGTAGAAGAGGTAACCTGAGGGAGATTGTGCAATGTAAGCTGCTGAATAAAGAGAATGAAAGGGAAAGAAGAGCAGAAATCATAAAAACTGTGGACCAGGAAGTGGAAAAGGTTAGTTAGGTTGAAGTCTGGAAATCTTTGAAGATGATGAAGAAGGGGAAGGCAGTTGGACCTAATGACATACCAGTGGAGGTATGGAAATGTCTAGGAGAGATGGCAGAGAGGTTTTTCACTGGATTATCTGATGGCATTTTTGAGAGTGAGAAAATACCTGAGGAATGGAGGACAAGTGTGTTGGTGCCCATTTTTAAGAACAAGGGTGATGTACAGAGTTGCAGCAACTACAGGAGAATTAAGTTGATGAGTCACATGATTAAGATCTGGGACAGAGTTGTGGAAGATAGACTTAGACAAGAGGTGACTATTTGTGAGCAGCAGTATAGTTTTATACCAAGAAAGAGCCTCACATATGCCATCTTTGCATTGAGGATGTTGATGAAGAAGTACAGAGTGTCATGAACGGTGGAGACAGAGGCGAACCCAGAAAGCAGACTCATAACTCATAACTAAAAGAAAACTAGTTTAATAAAACAAAAACAAAAAGCTGACTGGGAAGCAGCACAAAAGCGTAAACAAAAACCAGAGACATGGGTGAACACAGGACAAGCACTAATGAACAATGATCCGACGGGGTGGTGGAGTATATGACCAGGTTTTAAACACAGAGGATAATGAGGTAAGTGGAAACGGGTGAATGATAATAATAGCTTACAGGTGGAGAAGGACGTGGTAGATAAACAGGTGACAAGGCTGGGGAGAAGTAGATGAAAACAAACACAGACACCAGAGACAAAGACAGAAAGCACACGAACCAAACTAACAAGATAACTGGATAAAATAAACAATAAACTCCAACAGAAACATGAAGACAACAAATAGAAAACCAAAATCCAAATCCCGACACAGACAGGGTAAGAAAGAACTTCATTGTGTTTTAGAAAAAGCATAAGACAGAGTGCTGAGGGAGAAGCTAAGGTGTTGTATGAGGAAATCTGGAGTGGCAGAAAAGTATGTTAGCCTGATACAGGACATGTATGAGGACAGCAGGACAGTGGTGATGTGCGCTGTAGGAGTGACAGATAGCTTCAGTGTGGAGGTGGGAGTGCATCAAGAATCAGCTCTGAGCCCCTTCTTGTTTGCTCTGGTGATGGACAGACTAACAGATGAGGTCAGACAGGAATCCTCATGGACTATGATGTTTGCAGATGACATCGTGATCTGTGGTGAGAACAGGGAGCAGGTGGCAGAGAACCTGGAGAGGTAGAGGTATGAACTTGAAAGACGAGGGATGAAAGTCAGCTGTAGCAAGACAGAGTACCTGTGTGTGAATGAGAGGGAGGCAGGTGGAACAGTGAGGCTACAAGGAGCAGAGGTCACAAAGGTGCAGGACTTCAACGAAGAACGAAGAGTGTGGTAAAGAGGTGAAGAAGAGAGTCCAGGCAGGATGGAGTGGATGGAGAAAAGTTTCAGTAGTGATTTGTGACAAAAGGGTGGCAGCAAAGGTCAAAGGAAATGTTTACAGACCATGGTGAGGGCAGCTATGTTGTATGGTTTGGAGACAGTGGGACAGACAAAAAGACAGGAGACAGAACTGGAAGTGACAGAGTTGAAGATGTTGAGGTTCTCCTTGGGAGGGACAAGGATGAATAGGATTAGGAATGAGGTCATCAGAGGTACAGCACAGTTTGAAGGACTGGGAGATAAAGTTAGAGGCCAGACTGAGATGGTTTGGACATGTGCAGAGGAGGGACAGTGGGTATATTGATAGAAGGATGTTAGAGATGCAGCTGCCACAAAAAAGACAAAGAGGAGATATATGGATGCAGTTAGAGAGGACAGGAGGTAGTTAGAGAGAGGACAGGGGACACAGAAGACCGAGTTAGATGGAAGAGGATGACTCTCTGTGGTGACACCTGAAAAGGGAACAGCTGAAAGAAAAAAAAAAAAGAATAGAACAGAGAGTAAAAGTCACCTGACCCCTGCAACCGGTCTACCTGGATGCAACGGCAAATAATGTTTAATTCTCTTTTCATTTTACAACAGTATATTTGACTGTACCTTAAAATTGCTCTTAATAAATCTTCCTGTTTAATGCAAATATTAGACTGGACAGGTTGGAGACAACCACAGTGACTTGGTGACTATTATGAGACAACAGAAGTTGCACTAATTTTTTAAACATGTTTAAAACCCAAGCGACAGGACTGTGTGATTCTGTGACTCACAGGAGGAAGTTCAGACATTTGGGAAACTCCATGAATCCTGATCAACTCCTCACAGCCCAGTGAGATACCACTTTAAAAAGATTATTAATCTCTGCATTATAGTCATGTTTCAAACTAAGTGTTTAACTTTAATTAGTATCACAGGACCATTGTTGTATTTCATTAGAGATTCATCATAATAAACAGCCACTGGGTAGTTTGGTATTGCTGTGTGCACCACACTGAACAAGGAGCAGAGAAAGTAAAGCTGAGAGCTGTCTGAGGAGCTCAGAAAGAAGATTCTACATATCCATGTTAAAGGTAAAGGTTAAAAGGCCACCTCCAAGCAGCTGCCAATATTTTTAAAAAGTAGAAGGATCATAGAACTGTAGCCAGCCTCCTAGGACGTGGATGTAAAAGAAAATGCAACCACAGGTTGATCAGATGGATTATGTAGATGGTTAAAAACAAGAACCAAGAAAACCATCCAAAATCATTCAAGTTAAACTCCAAGGTCAAGGTGTGTCACTTTCTTATCGCAGCATCGGTCATATTTTGGTCTGCATGGAAGAAAACCCAGTGGGGCTTCATTATTGGCAGAAAGAAACAAACTGCATGTTGTCAAGCTCAAAGTTTCTGGGACTGATGACATCAAACTGAAACTTTTTGGCTTCAATCACATCAGTTATGTTTTAATTATTGGAAAAGGGTACAAATAAATTTATCTGTGTCTGTAATTATTATCTTACCCATTGTAGACACATTTATGAATGGCTGCAAGTTGGAGAAAAAAATGTTCATGTCTGACAGGATTGATGAGCTAATGGCTAGTCCAAACAAAACAAAGACCAGCGTGGATTGTTGCCGTCTCCAAACAACTTTAATGTCATCCATTGTCTTCCGCTTATCCGGGGTCGTGTCGCGGGGGCAGCAGCCTAAGCAGGGAGACCCAGACTTCCCTCTCCCCAGCCACTTGGGCCAGCTCCTCCGGGGGAATCCCAAGG
>NW_023665884.1:0-577 GCF_001649575.2 Kryptolebias marmoratus | reverse complement strand
CATAGATGAGGGTAGGAACGTAGATCGACTAGTAAATCGAGAGCTTCGCTTTTTGGCTCAGCTCTCTCTTCACCACGACAGACCGGTACAGTGCCTGCTTCACTGCAGAGGCTGCACCAATCCGCCTGTCGATTTCCCGCTCCATTTTTCCCTCATTCGTGAACAAGACCCCGAGATACTTAAACTCCTCCACTTGGGGCACTTTAATGTCAATGCTTTAAAATTGCAATTCCAGCAACCACTAATTTATAAACCTCTACATCATTGTCAGTTCTGCATTCCATGCTTATTGACTAAACCAAATCTCTGGTGATTTAAAGAGCACAAGGAGAAGCAAGAGGTAGCATCCAGTCATGTTTTAGAACGTCAACAATCCACTTTAGTAGTGGGTCCAATTAGAGTCATTACATTACACAGTTCGTTAAAATTTTACTGATTTAAAAATGTTTTAATATATTTGTACTTACTGAGCCTTTTTTGAGGCTTTGACCACTGGCAGCAGCCTCAGAACAACCTTCTTGTTGGTAGAATATTTCTTCAGATCAAACTGATCCAGAATTTCTCCTGATGTCAGTAA
>NW_023665883.1:4079-11113 GCF_001649575.2 Kryptolebias marmoratus | reverse complement strand
ATCTATCTATCTATCTATCTATCTATCTATCTATCTATCTATCTATCTATCTATCTATCTATCTATCTATCTATCTATCTATCTATCTGTCTGTCTGTCTGTCTGTCTGTCTGTCTGTCTGTCTGTCTGTCTGTCTGTCTGTCTGTCTGTCGGTCTAAAAAACAAAAACAACTTCAAAACAAATTTAAAATGAATTGAGAAAGCTCCTCGGATGAGAAGCGAAACGTCTTCAGCTACAGAATAGAAGTCCAGTTGTTTTTGTTTTTTAACCTTCTTTGGATTTACCTTGTCCTGGATGACTGAGAATCTACACCAGCAATCTGTCTGTCTCTATGCAGGTATTCTATCGACAGGAAGTCAGATGTTGAGCATTCTTTTACCATCGACAGCAGCTTTGGTGTCATCAGCACAAACAGGCTTCTGGACCGAGAGATTCGTGAATTTTACAACATTACTGTCATTGCCACGGAGACCTGTGAGCCACATGACTTCATATGTTGGGTTTTGGTGATGTGTGGCAGGTGTACCTGACAGATGTGCTTTTATTTTCAGTGGATCTGTCTCAGGTGGGGAAAGCTGTGGTTCTGATTTCTGTAACGGACGTTAATGACAATGCCCCGAGCTTCGCCATCAAATACCAAACATTTGTCTGTGAAAACGCCCAACCTGGACAAGTAAACCTTTTTACACATTCAGGTTTCACTCTTTAAAACTGAGATTTTATTTGGCTTGTTTCCATGAAAACATTCACTCCAAGGTTTTTCTTTTAGGCCCTTTGTGTTTCTGACCTGATAACCTCTGGGTCAGCTGACCTCTTATCTCTGTTGTTGTTTAGGTTGTTGAGACTCTGAGCGCTGTGGATCCAGATGAACCAGAGACAGGACATCACTTTCAGTTCTTTCTTACAGCTAATGCTGCTGCAAATCATAGCTTCTTCTTGAGAGACAACAATGGTACCATCCACTTTAACACAGCACCATACAGTCTGGTTTTCAGTGAGAACTTCCTGTTAAACCTTTTCTGTCCATCTGTACTCAGACAACACAGCATCCCTCATGATGCGACGTGCTGGTTTCCTGCAGCGGGACTCACCCCTCCACTTCCTGCCGGTGGTGATCTCAGATGGTGGTAGTCCATCGCTCAGCAGCACCAACACACTGACCGTCACCATCTGCGACTGCGACCTCCAGGGAACCCGCCGCCGCTGCAGTCAGGGGGTCTTTCTGCTGCCAGACAGTCTCAGTGCCATTGCCGCTGCTGGCCTCACCTGTGTGCTCACACTTTCAGGTACGGTGATGATGAAGTCCGACTCAGACTCAGAGGGGAAGTTAAACATCAGAACTGAAGCAAAACCATGTTGGCACAGATTGGACTGCTCTAGGTGTTGATGGATGTTTCTGCAAAAAGTGATTTATCTAAGCTATTATTGATGTGGTAACACTGTCCTGTCTCCTCAGGTGTCGTCATGGTAACCGTTGTTCTTAGATTGAGGAGGAGGGAGCCTCGGATGATGGACAATGAGCGAGTCGTTCGAGAGAACATTGTTCATTATGATGATGAAGGCGGAGGTGAGGAGGACACCAAGGCCTTCGACATGTTCACTCTGAGACATCTAAACCAGATCAACCTGATGAGCGGACTCAGTCAGTCCAGGACACAGAAAAACCAGATGTTCCAGGAGTTCATCAGAAAACGGCTCCAGGAAGCAGATCTGGACCCAACAGCACCACCCTTTGACTCTTTGCAGACCTACGCCTTCGAAGGCAGCAACTCGGCAGCTGAGTCGCTCAGCTCATTAGACTCTCTGACCACTTTAGACTCATTAATCTTGTTAGATTCTGAGCACAGCTACACCTTCCTGAGGGAGTGGGGATCAAGGTTCAGGAAGCTTGCAGATCTCTATGGACACCGCTAGGGAAGGAGCATGGCTTCAGAACTAACTAGAACCAAGGCTGAAGGAACTGGATCAGGATCAGACCTGATTCCTTAGAGTTACCCAACATGGATCTCTGCGATGGCCTCTGACAGCTGCTCCTGTTGGCCATCATTCAGCTGCTGTGAACCACTGCCCAAGTTCTGTTCACTGTTTCAGCTGGCTGATGTGACCAGTTCAGATACCTGAGCTGTCCACAACTCACCTGTGGTCATGTGATCAATGTCACAGATCGAGAGCTGAGAATCTGCCAGGTAACATCAGCAGCAGAGACACTGGAATTCCTGTTTTTGTTTTATAACATTTTAAACACTATCAATAAATGAACAATGTCACTGATGATGTTATTGTTTATTGATGATGTTATTGGACAGTGGGGATATTGGTAGAAGGATGTTCGAGATGCAGCTGCCAGGAAAAAGACAAAGAGGACATATATGGATGCAGTTAGAGAAGACATGGAGGGAGTTGGACTGAGGACAGAGGACACAGAAGACAGATGGAGGAGGAGGACTCCAAAAGAGGAAACAACTGAAAGAAAAAGAAGAATTGAAAATAATGAGTTGGTAGTTTGAAACTATGGTTCAGGCACAAGGGTGGGTCTGCTGAGGTGTAAGGAATCACTAATAATATCACATTTGTTTTACAATCTTTAAAAGGAATTTGTAACTGGAAAATGTTTAAAGAAAACACTGTAGGTGGTGATCATTATCAATATTTGTTAATGTAGGAATAGATACTGAAGGAGAAAGCGAAGGAAGGTGGTAATTTCAGGAGGCAGATTGGAATGAATTTAGGGTGAAAGCAAATAAATAATGACATAAACTCTTAAATCAGTACAATTATAATTAATGAGGCAACAAACTTTATTTCTAACAGCAAAGGTACTCAGAATTAAATTGTTCAGTGGTGAAGTTGAGAATGTACTTTAGCAATAAAAACCTAAAATAAAGCTTTTAAAACAGAAAAACAAATGATGTGTTTCCAAATGTAACTGAATATAAGAGAAAACAGGCTGAAGTAAGAAAGGGAATATGGAGGAAAAACTATGATTCATTAGGTAGAAACACAGAATATGTGCAGTTAAAAATGTCTGGCAATAGAAAAGATTATAACTATCCAATAATGATGGCAGGATGTTTATAGAAGTAAGACTTTTACAAAGATACAGTTTTAGAAATAAAAGGTTGGAAAGAAATGTTGAATCACGTAAAGATGTTTATAAAATAAATCAGTTAAAAAAACTCCAGGAAAGAATCAAATAAATGATTACATGTTAAAGAACTCAGTTTATTATTTAAATCTGATCGTAGGACAGAAACTATTAGTAAACCAGGTAAACATTCCAGATACAGGCCAATAGCCTTGATATCTTGTTTATTTAAAATAATCGACAATAAAATGGTTAATGAAAGATTATTATATATTTTTAGAAACTTAAAAAAAAAGCTGGAATGTTATCCAAAGGTTTTAGAGAAGGAAGAAGAAGGATGTTAGAAGCTGTGGAAACCATTAAGATCAAATTTTACATCAAATGGGTTTAAAAAGAAGATGTTCAGAAACTTTTTAACCAAGAAGAACGAAATGTAGGTTTTATTTTAACAAAGGAGCAAAAAACATCACAGAAAGTGGAGGCATGAAAACTGGGATGGGGTTTAGACCTTCAAGTATTAAAACAAAACAAGGAAATCATCAATTTAGCTTCAAATTTTATGGGCAACAATGATAAAGAATATATTTTTTAAAATATTTAGGAGTTTGGTTGGATGACTCACATATAGACTAAATAGAAAAATGTAAAAGATATTTGAATATTATCAGATATTAACAGGTTAAACTGATGAATAAACACCTTAATGGTGGTTCTAAACATTTAGAACAGGAAGAAAGAACAGAACACACTTTTATTCCAAATGAAACGCCAACATGAGAGACAGGCTTTAAAATCACTCCAAATTAAGAATTTTCCTTTTCAAATTTGGAAATTATGCTGGTGTAAATAAAGGAGGCTCCCAGAAACATCAGATTCAGTCAAACAGAAATAAAAAGCATCCTAAAACTGAGGGAAGGACGGCAAAAACAACAGGAAGAGGAAAGAAAAGGTTGATGGTTTTATAGAATTCAACAACAAACAAGAGAAATGGGGAGAGCTGGAAGAAACAGGAGGACTCATATCTCACATTTGGACACAGGATTAAACAGGACATTATTTAGAAAAGGGAAATATAATCCAGGTAAATGTGAAAACTGTGGAGAGGACAAGACTGTAGAGCATCTTTTATTCTAGTAGCAGAAGAACCGAAATGAAAACCATCAACTAATTGACAGACTAACTGAATGAAGGTAAGATTTATCCAACTGAATTATTACAAAATAAGTCAAAAAGTGACAGTTCTCCAGCTTTAAAGCGTTTTCTGAAACTGGTGGTTGTTTGATGGTTCCAGTTCTTCTTCCCACCAGTTGGTGGCGGTAAGGCACCAAATGGTTATTTGACAACCGCCAAAAAAGAGGGAAGGAAAGAAGCAGCAGCAGCAGCAGAAGAAGAAGAAGAAGCAAAAGAAGAAGAAGAAGAAGACCGTTCTGGGCACTGGTTCTGGTCTCCGGTTCTGGTCTCCGGCCCCTGGTTCCGGCCCCTGGTTCCGGCCCCTGTTCCCGGGGTTTCTGCTCTCCTGGTCCCGTGTCCCCGCAGTTTCTCGGAGATGCGGGTCCCGGCTGCGGGACACTGCGGGTCCTCCTTGTTCCTCTGCGTGACGCTGCTGGTCTCTGCGGTACCCCCTCTGACCGCCTGGGACGCGGACCTGGAGCTGCTGGACTTGGTGGAGGAGATCCCGCAGACCTTCTACCAGTTTCTGAACCTGGACCAGGTTGGTGCTAACGGCTAACAGCTAACCATTTCCATGGTAACCGCCCAGAAACGCCACGTACGCGCTCAGCTAGCGTGGCTAGGCTAGTTAGCATCGAGAGCAGTGACCGCGGTACCGGTTCGGTTCCAGTCGGTGTGGGAGTGGAACCAAACTGGTTTCAGCTGGTAAATAAGTCCGACTATTTGAAACATCTGTTCTGTTGTCAGAACCACGAGTTCTACAATCTGGTACCACCTGGAACTGCATCAAAGGTTTAATCATCATAAACACCAGCCTCCCCAGAAAAGAAAGTCCTGTAGCTCAGATCTCCTCAGGATGTCCTGGTTCTCCTTAATCCGGGCCACAGTCGAGCTGGCATGGCTTTATTTTTAGGACTCTTGCTCATTGTGTTACCGAGGTTGCTCAGCGGCAGGCACTGGGATTCAAACTCCCAAACCATCAGCCCTCCACCACCATGCCGGCAGTTGCTTTGAGCTGTTTGCTGCTGTGCATTCTGGGTAAACAGTTGTCCTGTAGTCTCATGTGTCCAGAGGACATTATCCTGGAAGTCTCGTGGTTCTTTCAGATGAAACATTACAAAACTAAGTGGTGCTGCCATGTTTGTTCAGGTCCTGTCATGACCTTTGACCTTTAACCTGTTAACTGAGGCCAGTACATCTTGTCCTGTGTCTCATGTCCTGTGTCTTTCCTGTTCTGTGCTTTGTCTCTCATGCCCTGTCTCTCATGTCCTGTGTGTCTCCTGTCCTGTGTCTCAGGATGCGTCAGCAGCAGAGATAAAGAAAGCATACCGTCGGCTGTCCCTGACTTTGCATCCTGACAAGAACAAAGATGAAAATGCTGAAACTCAGTTTCGACAGGTGAGAAAACACACCAACAACAAACACAAACAAACAACAACAAACACAAACAAACAACAACAAACAGCAACAATGCCAACCACGAAAGCAGCTGCTGACGGTCGGTTTGTTTGCTTCCAGCTCGTGGCCATTTATGAAGTTCTGAAGGATGAGGACAGACGGCGCAGGTAAGGGGCGGGGTTTGGAGAGACTGCGCAGGTAAGGGGCGGGGTTTGGAGAGGCGGCGCAGGTAAAGGGCGGGGTTTGGAGAGGCGGCGCAGGAAAAGGGCGGGATTTGGAGAGGCGGCACAGGTAAAGGGCGGCGTTTGGAGAGGCGGCGCAGGTAAAGGGCGGGGTTTAGAGAGGCTGAGCAGGTAAAGGGCGGGGTTTGGAGAAGCGGCGCAGGTAAAGGGCGGGGTTTGGAGAGGCGGCACAGGTAAAGGGTGGGGTTTGGAGAGGTTTGCTGCGGTGTCCTGTTCTACTGAAGCAGAACCGCAGAACTTTTTCATGGTTTTATTGATTGATCTTCTCTTGCTTAGCTGTTGCAGCCGTTCATGTTGAAAGTTTAAAAGTGGATGAGGAAAAATATCCTGCAGTTGAAAGCAATATATGATTCTAAATCTTTCATTTATAAAAACAAAGAGAAGTTATTAAGCTGATCTGTGGTATTACAGGTATTTTAGCATATTTGAGTTTCATCGGTTCACAGCACCACAGCTTTCAGCCTGTCAGGTGAGTCCTGGAGCTTAACAGGTGTCTGGTTGCAGGTACGATGACATCTTGGAGAACGGACTTCCTGATTGGCGGCAGCCGGTCTTTTACTACAGACGAGTGAGGAAGATGAGCAACGCTGAGCTGGGCTTCCTCCTCTTTCTCATTCTTACTGTGGGACACTACGCCGTCATCTGGTCCATCTACCTGGAGAAGCAGCTGGTGAGACAGCCAATCAGAGCACAGTGAGGCTCAGCCAGCCAATCATATCAGGGCATGTCATGTGACCCGAGCTCCATGTTTTCAGGACGAGCTGCTCAGCAAAAAGAAAAAAGAGAAGAAGAAGAAGCTGAGCTCCAGACCTGCAGAGGAACTCAAGTGGACTGGTTCTGACCGCAACGACAGGTGAGCCTGTGACATCATCACTGCTGAACTTCCTGTTTACTGCTCTGTTTGTTTGTTATTGTTTGTTTGTTGTTTCAGGAGCCAGGAGCGACCTCACTGGCAGGACATCCTTCCTCTGAAGCTCAGCATCTGGCTTTACCTGTCAATCAAAAACCTACCTCAAACAGTTCAGGTAGGTCCCAACCCAAGTCCACATCAGTCCTGTCCTGTGTCCCAGGCTCATTGTGTCCACATCAGTTCTGTCCTGGGTCCCAGGCTCATTGTGTCCACATCAGTTCTGTCCTG
>NW_023665883.1:0-2226 GCF_001649575.2 Kryptolebias marmoratus | reverse complement strand
CCCAGGCTCACTGTGTCCACATCAGTTCTGTCCTGTGTCCCAGGCTCACTGTGTCCACATCAGTCCTGTCCTGTCTTGCAGGAGGTGAAGCAGTACTATGAGGACTACCAGCAGATAAAGCAGCAGCAGAAGGAGGAAGCTGAAGCTGAACAGGAAGCCACCACCAGTAAAAACTTCACATCGTTCTTTCAGGTTTCTGGACTTTCTTTTTTTCTATCAGAACCTGTAACTCAACAGTTTGATTCCAACTGCAGGAGAGAAAAGGCCAAAGGTCAAGAAACCTAAACAGGACTTTCCAGTTTACCAACCTTCTTCAGAGACCCAGAACTACCAGAAGTACGAGCAGACCACGTCCATCGAGGACATCGAAGACCAGATGGACGATTGGCTGCAGGATCGCAAAGCTGCCAAGAAGAAGGTCTGATCTTGTTTGTGTTCGGACTGACATCCGTTTGTCCTCCCTCTGTCCTCTGCCTGTCTTGTTGTCCTTAGATTGTGTCTGTGTCTCCAGGCTGCTAACTGGACGGAGGACGATCTGAGCCTCCTCAGCAGGTTGATGGTTAAATTCCCCGGAGGATCTCCGGGTCGATGGGAGAAGATCGCTCACGAACTTGGACGCTCGGTTTCTGATGTGAGTCTGTTTTACGGTGAAGTCGGCTCTATAGAAGCTCACGTCCTTCTGAGAACCTTGATCTGAATCTGTTTTCTTGGACAGGTCACGACTAAAGTCAAGCAGGTGAAAGACAGCGTCAGCCAGACCTCAGGTAAATCGGTTCTGTTGCTCAGTTCTTACCGATGTGTTCTACAGTTCTACTGCTTCAGTCCTTCTGACAGCGTCAGCTTACTTTGTTGGACTCTGGTTCTCCAGTTTAAAGGTTCGACCATCAGTCAGATATTGTGATGCAGTTTTTTGTGCTGTCTGTGTTAATTTCCACTCTGTTAGAAAAAGGTTCTGCTGTTACTGATGTGGTTTAGCAACAGTGTTCTGTTTTATGCTTTTGTTGTGTTCTCTCAGTCTAAGGTTCTGTGGTGAGTCGGGTTCTGTTCCCATGTGAACGGTCTTCTGATGTTCACAGGTCTGGTGAAGCTCTCTGACTTACAGGGCCCTCCCCTTCCTGTGAGGTCACTTCCTGTAGATATCAGCATGCTGACTCTGGGTGTGAGGGGAGCTTATGAGGAGGAAGAGGAAGAGGAGGAAGCTCCTGCAGTCCGAAGGAGGAACAGGAAGTCTTTCACAGCAGATGGTGGGGAGGAGAAGGTCAGAGGTCGTCGGCAGAGAGATTTTGACCCGACTGCGGTGGACGAGGACGAGGCGGAGCCACAGGAGATCAAAGAGAAGCCGAACCCTGCAGTGTGGACTCAGAACCAACAGAAGCTGCTGGAACTAGCTCTGCAACAGTTCCCCCGAGGAACCGCAGAACGCTGGGACCGCATTGCCAAGGTGGTCCCAGGAAAGACCAAGGTGAGCCGGACTGCAGAACCATTTTCAGTTCTTAGAAGCAGTAAAATCAGTTGTTTTCAGTCTGAAGGAATGTTTTTAGCTCTTCAGACAAGAACCTGGTTGATCAGTGATTAATCCCAGATTGGTCTACTCCTGATTGATTGGTAATTGATCAACCGCTGGTCAATCATTTCCTGCTGTGTGTGTTGATTACAGGAGGAGTGTATGATCCGATACAAGATGTTGGCTGAACTCGTTCAAAAGAAGAAGCAGGTGAAAAGCTGATGACCTCTGACCTTTGACCTCCTGACCAGTGAATGATCAGGTGACCTAAGGGGTCAAGACTGTATCACCTGCTCAGGTCACCTGACCTCATGTGCCTTAGCTCCGTTCAGCATGCAGCCAATCAGTGTTCGCTGATCAATAAATATTTTTTATGATTCAGTTTGTTTTTGTTTACACACTGAATGAAAGTATAAACGTTTTATTATTTGTTTGTTTGTTTCCAAATAAACATCAGATCAGGTAATCAATGAAAGAAATCACCAATCTGTATTATTGATCTCTTGTTTATTTTTTATTGACTTAAGTCTGAAAAGTAAAATCCTGGTTCAGTTCTGGTTCTGCTAGGTTTCAGGTTCTTTGAATCACAGCTGATATCCTGCTTTATCCAGATAGGTTCTCAGATCTGATTGGCTCTCCACGGTACCGGAGTCCAAACCCATTCTGCCCGGGCTCAGCAGGTAGATGTGTTGGACCTGATGGACCGACCTGACCCTGTCCTG
>NW_023665882.1:8412-11118 GCF_001649575.2 Kryptolebias marmoratus | reverse complement strand
TCTTGTCTGATTGTTGTTTCTGGTCTGTGTGGTTTCCTGGATGCTGTTTCAATCTGTCTGACCTCATGTTCATCATTGACCTCTCCAGTCCCTCCCTCTGTGATGTAGAGCTCTGTGTAGATCTGATTCAGAAGGGTTTGGTTTCCTGCTTTAGCAATCCCCTCAAACACACACTGGAACNCTCTTCTTCAGACAAGATTTAAGTTTACTTTGACAAAATCCTGTAAAATAATTGAATAAACACAAAAGTCATGGTTATTAAACAAACAGTATAGTCCTCTAAACAATCAGGATTAAATAATCTGTTCTGAGCTTCTGAAACATCAGTAAGTGGCTTAGTGGAGCAGCTAAAGTGAGTTGTTCACTTCTTGCAGAAAGTATGAAACTTTACATGTAATGCTGATATGTAGGATACCCAGGGGACATGAAAAAAAACTAAATCTTTGCTTCTCTTGTGGCTGTTATATAAGATTTAAATATGGTTGAAAAATATACATGATTTTAGTTGTAATTCTTAGTGCTTAATTCATGAAATAACAATTTGATATAGATGCATAGATGCATATTATATACAGGTATATTGTATTCAATCTCAGTAAACATACTGGTGTGGTCAAATTATGCATCAGATGTTTTCCATCTTGGATTTCAAGATGATCGCCTTGGCAGTAAATACATGTACCTGTGAAATTAAATAATTTGCCTGTGATTATGTTTATCTTGCATGGCCCATTAGAGGCAAGATGGCGGCGCGCATGGCCACAGCGGCTTGTAGATCTCTCGATAAACAGTGCTTTTTCGTGTTTTTGTTTATGATTACTTTCAAATTTTCCTCTCCGTTTTCTTGATGATCCACCTACAACCGACAGGACCTTTTCCGCATCAGTTTATGGTGCGAACAGCCCGTATCTGAAGACTTTTTTGCAGATGCACGCGACATTCCACCGGAGTTGGTCTGGACACCGGACTCTCCATGGACACTCATTCCGTTTAGGAGGAGGAGGCGGCGCAGGGAGAGGAAACAAAAGTGTGGCTGCCGGGCCGGGGTTCTCATCCAGCTACGGAAAAGACCACACCGACCGCCGCTGCCCAGCATTTTCCTCTCCAACGCCAGATCCCTTGCAAACAAGATGGACGAGATGAAGCTCCAGCTAGAAGCAAATAGGCTAAGACCGGGGGGGAGGACTGTGTATCTGTGTAAACAACAAGTGGTGCACAAACACGTCCACCATTGATAGGCACTGCTCTGCCGACTTGGAGTTCATCACGGTCAGATGCAGGCCTGTTTACCTTCCTCGGGAGTTCGCCGTGGTCCTGGTAACTGCTGTGTATATTCCACCGGATGCTAACACTAGCTTGGCTCTTAGCCACCACCACATCGCACTCAGTAGACAACAGAACAAACACCCGGAAGCAGTGCACGTGGTCGCAGGGTATTTTAACCATGCTGAACTGAAAGTAGTACTTCCAAAGTTCCACCAGCACATCAAATGTGCCACCAGGGGAACCAGGGCTCTGGACAAAGCCTACTAGAACATTAAGCATGGTTACAGGGCTACCCAGCTGCCCCACCTGGGAGCCTACGACCACATGTCCATGCTCCTGAGGAAGCGTTCACCCCCTACGACCCAGACTGTCACCACTTGGCCTGAAGGGGCCTGTCTACAGCTGCAGGGATGTTTTGAAAGCATGGACTGGGATGTTTTCTGCCACCAGGACCTGGAGGTGTTTACCTCAGCAGTAATTGGCTACATCCACCACTGTGTCAACACTGTCACGGTGGACAAGCGCAATCCGAGTGTTTCCCAACCAGAAACCTTGGATGAACAAGGGTGTCAAGGACCTGCTGAGGGATAGAAAAAGATTAACACATACCTGGTACCACATACTCCTGCAGCACTCCTCAGAATGCCTCTGGGAAGAAGGTTATAAACCTCCTCTAGATCCACAAAAAATGCATTTAGATAAGTCAAACTCTCATGAACCCCTTTGAAACTCTGTAAGGGTAAAGATCTAGTCCACTGTTCCAAAACCAGGAAGAAAGCCACACTGCTCCTCCTGAATCCAAGCTTTGACAATCAGTTGTAGTCAATTCATTCAGCAGCCTGTCATGGATGGTGGTGACGGAGACGAACCCTGAGCACAGACTCATTTTCAAAAGAAACTGAATTTATTAAATAATAAAAACAAAACAAAGCTGACGAGGCAGCAACTCAAAAGAACAAAAAATCCAAACACAGTTGGGCAGAACAACAAGGAGCCAAAGTAAGGAGCACAGGAGCACAGCAGCAAACAACAAACACAAACACAGACAATGAACCAGCGACTAGTGGGAGAAATGACCAGGTATTTGAGTACTGGGGATAACGAGGTGAGTGGGAACAGGTGGAATGATTACAGAGTCGGGACAGGTGTAGATGGGCGTGGCTAACAGGCAAGTGAGTGACTGGGGAAGGGTGAAATGAAACATGAACATGAGACAAAACAAAAAGCAAATACAACAGAATCGAAACAAAACAAACACCCAAACCAAAGAATAAAAAATAAAACATAAACAAAACCCAGAGAAAAGCCAAATCACCACACAGCCACAGCACCATTGGCAAATACACTCTATCTATGCTCTGAGTCCACACATACACATTGTGCAGTAACACTGGCATGGGTGGAAATTAAAAAATTTTTTACCAGCCACTCAAATATTTT
>NW_023665882.1:5518-8009 GCF_001649575.2 Kryptolebias marmoratus | reverse complement strand
ACACGAACCGCTGTAGTTTTCGGTTTGTAAACATGACGGTAGCAGTTTTTGACGGGTAGCACCGACCGTTAGACATTGCTGTTTAGCCGTGCTACGGTAGGAAAATCTGACGAGGAAGCACAGATCGTCAGAACACCGGCCGTAGGCGCGAACGCACACTGACCGACGTCATGACGTCATTGATTTAGTTAAAAAAAAACTTTGTTTAACTTTCGGTTCTTCCCTTGACTACTCTTGAAAAACATTTTTGTTGTCTGCCACCCGCTTAACTCCCAAAATGTTGCGCCACATTGCTAATGCTACTCCTTAAATTGTTTCTTCTTCTTGATTTTTATTGGTGGATGGTAAACAACTGAAGGAATCAATACTGCCACCAACTGGTAAAGAGTGTCTGCTAAATGCTGGTGTAGATTCTCAGTCATCCAGGCCGAGGAGCTTTGAGAAAGCTCCTCGGATGAGAAGCGAAACGTCTTCAGCTACAGAATAGAAGTCCAGTTGTTTTTGTTTTTTAACTTTTTTTGAGTGTCTGCTAAACTTTTCTCCTGCTTGCATTTAGCAGCAACTCAAGCACATTGCTGCCCCCTATATGTCAAGAGGACAAATAACACCTTTTCTGTTCAAATTGCCAACCCGTCACAGTGGCGTGTGTGTTGATCAAATTCACCCGCCACTTCAAATATTTACCCGCATTTGGCCAGTGGCGGGTGCTAATTTCCACCAATGAACTCTGGCATTGTTTGGTTGAGAAAATAGACACAGCCTAAACAAATGGTAACATGCAAAAATGTACAGGTTTAATATGAGCTAATGTTGCAATTTTTCCACACCAGTATGTTTTTGAGAAAGAGTGGTTTTATAAGCCTGAAAAAAATTTTTTTTTAATTACTTTTATTTTTAAAGGGCACTCACTAGCCATTAGCTTAACCTGGATGAAGACTTTTGCCTCTTTCCCTATACTCCCTGCTCTATGACTGTTGTCATGGTTGATAAGGTAATAACTATTGATAACTATTGGACAGAACGTTCCTGCAAACTTGACAGGAATTTCCCCTTAAGGACCCCCTCTCTTTTGGAAGTTCACCCTCTTTTCCACAGACACAAACTACTCCTCAGATATTTGGCCAAATCCTGGTTCAAAGTGATCTTCTTGAACCAACTGTCTTTCTTCTCTCTCTTAAAACAATCTATTATTGGACACACACACAGACTATAACTTATCAGTTCTCAGAAAACTAATCAAACATCCACTCACTTATCAGCGACTCTAAGGAAAACTAATTTAAGTTATCTCTAAAACAAGAAGTGTACAGACATCTGATTATCATGGTGATAAGCTCTTCAGTATAAAGGTTAGTAGAAAAGTCTTGAACATAAAATACAAAATCAGTGCAGCTCTTTCACGACTCAGATAATATCTGCAGTATAAAATCTGAGTTCAGCCAGCACTCAGTGTCAGTATGTCTGTGTGTCCAGGTTCAAGGTTCAAAGACTTTATTGTCATATGCAAAAAAGTAAGTTATTTGTGGAATGAAATTCTTACTTCTTTATGTATGTCTGTGTCAGCTTTGAACAAATAAACACCTAAAAGTTGGCTCTGATATAAAGTTGTTTTTGTTTATATAAACTAAAGTCTCTCCTTTGATTCATCCTTATTTGGTCATAATATCAAAATTAAATTTTGCTTCTCTATTTGTTTAAAAACCAGCCGTTCCACATTAGTTGTTTTACATTAGTTAAAAAACTTTGCAAGGTAGCACTTCATATCAAATTTTCAAAGGATTCCACATGTGTAAATTTATAAATTCTGTTGATATGTGAATAAATGTTAGTCTTGTGATTATAACAAAGCCTCTGTCATTCTTGTTTCTCACATTCTGAATCCCTGGAGAAAAGAGGTTACCTTAATTATATTTGAGATTGATAATTCTAATAGATTTCAGTGTTGTAGAATTCAACTCTGGTACTCTGATCTTTGGTATCTCTTTCTTTAGACATAAGAACAAGAGGAGTTAAGCCTTACACTTTTCTGCTATAGAGCTCATGATGCAGCCTCTATCTTGTAATCCAATATGGCAGATTTATGTTGTAAAGTTTGACATCACCAAGATGTTCCCAAATAAGAAAAAAACAAAGTAGAGAAGAATATTTTGGCTTAAGGTGTCACAGTCTATAAATATGGGTAAAGTATGTATAACTTGGCAGCCAAAATTGATTTCAACATGACGTCCATCTTGGGAGTTATTTTTTTGAGAGTGGGCCATTTTGAAACCCAAAAGCAACTTTAAAAAAGTGAAATAACAGTTCTAATCCTTAGCCGCTCGACTGTTTCATTTCTCCATCAAGTTTAATGTTCAGAGAAATCCTCTTACTGCTCTGCAGACGGTCAGCCAGCTCCTCCTGCTTCATCCTCCTCAGGAAGTAATCTGTGATCTTCATCAATGCCTCTCTGCTCCTCCTCTGCTCTTCATCCTCACCCTCCAACACCTCCTCA
>NW_023665882.1:0-3156 GCF_001649575.2 Kryptolebias marmoratus | reverse complement strand
GTCCACTAGATGGAGTCATGGAGCTGCAGCCCAGCACACACACATTTCCACTCACTGACACACACTGATTGACTTTGACTGGAAGCTTCAGTCCGTTCACATTCACTCAGTTCAACATTTGAAAGCATTTCAGCTGATAGATGATGCAGCAGAGGATCATCAGTGTTCAAAGCATCAGACTCATTCTTCCTGTTTAGTTTTCAGACTTTTGAACAGGAAATTAAAACAGAGACACATGTTTAAGGCCATCAGAAGTACGGGTGTGACAGGTGTACCAGCACACCTTGGTGGATGTCAGAAAACATACATGTTCAAATTCACATTTACAGAATTATTGAATTATTTTATTAGTGCGGCACCTGTTTAATTTTAATGATATTTTTGTGTTACTGTATTTTTAAAATCTGGTAGTTCATATAAATCAAAACAGTTGTGTACAAAAGATGGTTCTTTTTCTTATTTGTTTTGAGGTAAGATAGCTATATTGCTCAACGCTTTTGACTGTGTCACTCATAATTTTCCAAAATACATGTATCAAACAAGCAGTTGGCAAACGTTTTATGGAGGGGAACACACACTATTTTGAAGGATTGAAAGGATACAACAACAACGGGAGAAATAAATCATATCTGAAGCACTGAGAACATCATCGTCTGACTCTGTGAATCTACATTTGGTTTGCTTTATTTATCAGCAAGGAACCCAGAGAAGAGGTTTTAGTTAAAATATGTGAAATTACACCTCAATGTCTAAATGTTTTTGCACTTTGATTGGAAACTAACAGACCAACAACTTTTTCTGATCATGTCCTGATTGGTGAGTTTGTTATTGAGGATCTATGGATTATAAATCAGGAGCAGAAAAAAGTGATTCAGTTATTTTACTTTTTTACTCATATATGATACATCATACCCTCTACCTTGGGTTTTCAACCTATTATTGTCAACATGGTTACTGCTTATATTAAAGCAATAATATCCATTATAACTGTAGATTACAGCTGTACGTTATTAAGGTTTCCAATTCACTAATTTGTATTCAGATGCACGGACTCCCAGTTTATTGTCAGAAATGCTTTATGCTTTGGAAAAGGATACAGCTTGGTATGCTGTTTATCAGGTAAAAACATTTGATCAGTCAAAAAAAAAAAGTTTTGGCTTTTTATCTGCTTATGAAACTCCTCCAACAGCTAAGATCTAACCTGAGCACTGCTGTTGAAGCATGTTTCAGGAGGAGGTTTCAGCTAAATTTAGCTGAGCCTAAACACTCATAGAAAAATATTATAACACCAAATATATCCAGTGAAATGCAGGTTGGCAGTGCATGGTGTCTTATTTATTTACAAACATTAAAAATAAGCTGCATGTTTTGAATAGACAATGTCTGTAAAACTGCAGCCATAAATGTTGTTCTGCCTACTTTCTGTTTTCCACCTTAACTAGGATTGTATTAAACTACCAATTCAGCGTTCTCATCGTCTTTATACATCACTGAAGAAAAGATTATAAAACTGAGGAACATTTAAGGTAAACAATAAATAGTCATCACTGACTGCATTACTTTCAGCTAAGATAGCAACGTGCTTTAATTCTTCTGCAATCGTCTGAGACATCTCTGCTACAACTTCACTTCCTCCAAATAAGGCATTCTCCTACGTCCGAAAGCGCTGGCATGAACAATCGATCTGCACATAGATCCTGCTCTGATCTGATGTGCAGAAATGTCTGTTTACAGTACTGATAACAGACAATGATTTCACGTTGTGATGTTTATGTTTTATTACAGAGTTTCTCAGTTCTGAAGAGGCAAAATGACCTCAGTCCATTTTCACTCATCCTCCTCCCTATAAATCATTACTAACTAATGATTTTAGTTCTGTAAAAAACTCCAATCTCCCCAGTGTAGCTGCTGAATGTTCCTCTATTTTTATAATATTTCCTTCAATGATGTATAAAGACGATGAGAATGCTGAATTGGTACTTTTTTACAATTATAGTTAAGGTGTAAAACAGAAAGCAGTCAGAACAACATTTATGGCTGCAATTTCATAGAATAAATACACTGGAACTTATTTAAATAAAACATCTGAAAACAGGAAAGCTGACAGACTACACTGAAACTTTGTGCTGAAATAAGAAGTCAACATGTTCTCCAAACATCAGAGAACAGAAACAAACAGGTTTTAGTGTGAAACAAAATAAACTTACAGTTTGTTCAAACAGTCAAAAAAAGGCTGAAGAAGAATCCTCTCCCCTCGGCGTGTGACACAGATGAGCTGCTTCGTGGAATGAGTCAGAGCTTCACCTGTGATGGAGGCGACAGGTAGGAGGAGCAGGAACAGGAGCAGCAGAGGAATTCACCAAACAACAAACTCTGATCTGAAAAGTCCTGATTTCCTTTAACTCCTTTCCACATTTATTCTGTTCTTGATGTTTTCTTTGATTCAGACACTAAAGTCCACTTTGCCAGGAGACACATGGACATTTCTCTGCTTTCTTTGGCTTCAGTTTGAACTCCAACAAGTCACTTCCTGTTTGTGTTCAGTTCTGACTGATTGTCTCTGAGGATCAGTTGTCTTTATCCTGCTGAGGTTTGTACAACAAACCAGATCTTCTTCTGGACTTTAACATCTTTACTAATCACACTTTTAGACGTTCCTGCTCTCAAATCAAACATTAAATAAAACATGATGGACTCAGTAAAAAAAGCAGACCCAGAGTGTCTCTCTGTGGAAACATATCAGTACCACAGACTGTTAAGTTATTTTATTTTCATTAAATTAAGTGCTTTAGCTCTACAATATATCAATAAAACCTCTGATCTGTTTCTGTTTTAGATAAATATTTTCCAAGCATCCAGAATTTCCTGTAATCTTTTAACCAAGTCCTGTTTTCTAGTTCTCCAGGCTCTCTGAAGGTCTTTCAAAGGTTTTCTTTGGACCGGGTTATATTTTCTCATATTTCCTCTCCTTGAACCTGACCAGTTTTCAGTGAAATGTTTTTCTTTCTGTTTGTTAAAACATTCAACTTGACCTTTGAATCATTCAGGTATGAAAAGCCTCCTGAACTCAGTAATATACCAGAGTTGTGAGTACAGTAAATAAGGACAGGATGGTGTAAATACAGGTAGGTGTCTAAAGGCTGATGGGGTTTTGTT
>NW_023665881.1:0-11137 GCF_001649575.2 Kryptolebias marmoratus | reverse complement strand
ATAAAAACCGTTCAGCTTCCACGAGAGTCGCCCTTTGTGTGAGATAACGCATAACCAGGAAAGTGTTACAATATTTTCAACAAACGAGCTAAAACCAGAAAAACTTCCGGTTCAAAAGTGGTTTCGTCCAATCAGCGATTTCTCAGGTCTCCCACTGGGACCTACCTTTTCCGNTTTTGTTAATGTAATTGCGTTTCTGTTTTTTTTTTGCGTGCTTCGATTTTTGTTTGTGTTTTCTCTCTTGTTTGCGTGCTTAGTCTTTTGTTTGCGTGCTTCGTTAATGTTCTTGTGGTTTGCACTTCAGGGCCACCGTACTAAACAGAATCGAACATGCTCAGAGGAGAAAATTCAACATCATTCCTGTAAACAAGTTCATTCTGTGGGAACCCATGGGACTTGGAATAGAAGTCATAACATAATCAGGACTTATCAGCAACAGGTGTTACTTTATAATAAATTCTGCCATTACAAATGACAGGACAAGTAAAGCCTATCAGATACATCAAGATGGACAGAAGTCAAAATCCTAATCCCAAAAACAAAAGAGAGTGATTACTAGATGTGGCAAACATGCATGCAAGTTCTGACTGATGATAAATGCAAACCTTTTTTGTTACAGAACTGAACTCAGCATCTCTGACAGACTCCTTCACAGCGCCACCTGTCTCACACTCTGGATATGACACCTTCCAGTGTACAGCCCCATCCTGCTCCTTTCAAACTAAAGTCCCTCTGAAGCGCAACATACAGGTGCATCTTTAAAAAAATGAATATTGTAATGAAGTTCAGACACTGAATTTTTGTTTTTCATTATTTGTAAGCCATAATCATCTAAATTACAAGAAATAAAGGCTTGCAGCATTTAACTATGAGTAATGAATCCATATAATTGTGGTGATTGTGGAGTTTTTGGTGTTGTGTGTGTGTGTGAGTACTTCCTGGTGGGCCGTCCCAGGCTGGTGATTGACATCTCGTCGCCACTCCTCCCTCACCTGCAGCGGATCAGGCTAATCAGGAAGCCAGGTGTACTTAAGGCTGTGGTGGGAACCAGACCAGTGCTGTAGCATTACCTACCAAGTGGTAAAATTGCTGAGCCTTTGTAAACCTTTGAGATTCGTGAACGTTGTTGTTAATATTGTTTTTGTTTTGCCTCAGGACTACCTTTGCCTCTTTGGAACCAGTCTGGTCTTTGTCCCGAAAACCCTGCCAAGCAAAGTACTCATCTGTTCACCTGTGCCTGTCTGTCTGCTTAACCACTGCAACTCGAAAGGAAGTACTCACCTGCCATTCTCTGGGAAATTACACCATACTCCTTCTGGAAGGATTACCTACCGTCTCCTCTCTCCTCCAAGCTGTGGGTCCCTCACCTCCTCGTAAGAACATTCGCCAGTCAAAATCTACTTACCTGTCCAAAGACTATATATCCTCACTCACTCACCTCGTCTCCGTTTCCAGGTCCCGATCCCAGTTCCAGTTCATTTTCCATGCACTGTAAATAAACTCACTTACCATTACTTCCTGGTTTCCCGTGTGTCTGTCGCCGAACTGCTCCACTAGAATAAATACCTGAAACCTGACAATGAGTTCCACTTTCTGAAGTGATGCACAAAAAATATGAAACTTTTTAATGATATTCTAATGTTTGAGATGCACCTGTAAATGAAATATCCTTTTACTCAAGCCTGAGAGCAACATGTTCATATCAACATCAGGGATCTTATAGTGAGTCACACAGGTCCAGCTTTTATATTTACCCACAGAATCCTCTTCACAACTAACTTTTCTTAAGGTAACAAAGCACTGATTAGGATATTTTATTCTGATCACACACAAGTTGGATTTGTTGCCTGCATGTACCAACCCTTTTTCACCCACTGTTTGTTAACGAAAAGCCAGAGGCACAGAAATTCATTTCTGCACATCCGCACCGCTGGTAGCTGCTGTCCGATAGCGGTGGTTGGAGATGGGCCGAGCACACAGTCCCACTGAAGTACACTTTGGCTTTTTGGCCACTGCCACAAGTTTCCTGAAGATCCCTGCAAAAAGAGACAATGTGACGTTACTTATCTTTTGAGACAACAGAATAGTTTCTGCTGATCAATGAATGCTCAGAGTGTTGCATGAATTATGCTACACATCAGCACAATAATATAATAATGATAACAATATCATAATCAAATATTATCATTCATATTGTCTTAGTATTCAACAATTCTGAGGTGAGTTTCATTTGGCAAGAATTTGCGTATCAAAGTTGTTTAGAAATGCACCACAAAACCCACGCTTGGAAATATGCCCTGTTAAACCAGGGTTTGATATTTGGTTCTTCCATCCTCAGCCGTTTGTAGACCAACACACATCTGTCTGTGGTGAGTTCAGATACAGTGAGACCATGTCGCTCCGTTTCATACCCTCCAACTCCACGGCTGCGCTGTTCTGCACTTCATTGCACTGAACTGTAGATTGTAAATAAGCCACAGTAGATGTAGTTTTCACTTATCTCCCCTCTACACATGTACAATCACACTGAATAAAGAAAACACTGCACCTGCACTAGATGGGTTGTGAGCCCCTCGCCAGTCCTCATATCCATGAGGAAACAGTCAGCATACTTGGCTGTATGCCCCGGTGAGCTGCAGCAAGCTTCTCCGCCCAGTCCCAGTGGTGGGCCTTTTTGCTCCATGATCATGGCCTGACGCTTGGTGTCCCAAAGTCTTTGGATGCCAGGGATCAAACAGCAGCTCTGCAAATTGAAGTAAGTCTTCAAACTATAGATTCCAGCACTCATATGCCGGAAAAGGTTCAGGGCAATTGTTGGGGAACACCCACTAAACATGGTGGCAGCTGCAATCCTCAAGTTGCCCAGTGGCATGTGGTTGTAGACCAGCTGGCTGTACCACACCTTGGTGCGGTCATCTGTCCTCCTGCAGACACTGCTTACAGCTATCACTGTGCAGGCTCCAGAACAGACAACACACACAGCAAACAGCTTTCAAATACTACAAATTTCTGCTCAGGTGGTCGGCAAGAATCAACCACCATCTTCAAGGTCACTGCAACATCAAACAATTATTTTTAAAATGATTGTCAGTAGAGCTGAGACAATCTGTCTATAGCTACTGGTTTCCTTAATATTTTACAGCGTGATATTTATACTAATCACAATAATCACACAAATATATCAACTGAGTCAACCCAAAATCTTTTTTGATTATTAAATCCCAAATAAACAGAAAAAAATAAAAACTATTTCTTAAATGATAAGTTTTGATGTTCATCAATGATCATTAGTAATTGTCAGGATTTGGATAGTTTGAGGGTTTTTTTTTTTTGTTTATTTTGTATTAAGTTTGTGTATTATTTCTTGTTTACTCTGTGTTTAGTTTAATAAGTTCTTGTGTAGTTTTGCTCCCTGTGTCCCCTGTCAGCCTGCCACACCCATCTGCGCCTGTCCTCAGCTTGTAATCAGTCATTGTCTGCGTTCGGGTCCAAATCATCTTGGCACAAAACCTGACAGAAGCACTGCTTTATTCTGTCAGCTTTTGTGCCAAGAGGATGTGGACCCAGATGCAAACAGACACAAAGGGCTCAAATGAAAACTCTAATTTAATTGAAGTACAAAAACAAAAGGGCTGATGTAGCAGCAGATCTAAATAATTAAAACTTCCAGAGATCACAAAGGATACGAGGAGAACCGGACAGTCCATGAAGCAAAAATGAACTTCTCCAGTTCTATAATGGCATACCGCCCCCTACTGCACATGAGTGTGTAACAGCATTAGATCCCATTCATTTTCATTTTATGATGGGTATGGAATCACAGCCTAGTTTGGGAACTTAACTGTCCAACTCAGGAACAAGCTGGCCTACATTCACAAAACAGCCATGAAAATAATCGGCTTAAGAGAAAATGAACCCGTATAAAATGTACATATGAACAAGCAGTGATAAGAACATCAAAAATGCTACCCAGCCACTGTTGTCTGAATATGAGCTGCTGCCATCAGGAAGAAGACGGATGGTTCCACAGTGCAGGACCAACAGACTGAAACGGTCTCTTGTTCCAGCTTCAGACTGCTGAACTCCAGCAGCATTTTTCTGCCCGAGACAAATTTCCCTCTGGGACAAAAAAAGAGTCCATCTATTCTATGATGTCTTTTTCTAAAGATTTTTGGTTTATTTAATTTGAGCTGTGGGCTAGCTGACGCTGAGTCAGTGGGGGTTTGGGTGGGTAACAGAGAAGAAGCAGGTTGGTGTGTAAGGCTACAAGATACCAAAGTTAAAAAGAAGTCACTCAGTTTATTACCACAGGAAAACCAAGCAACTGCAGGAATTGTGAAAGCCCTCAGTTCATTATTTAAAGGCCTACTGACAGTAATCTTTAACCAGGCATTTTAAAGTAGGATTAGAATAAAAGTAATGGTTGTATGTATTTCCTGAAATGTTACCAGACCGTGAGAAACAGCACTCTCTGATGTTTGCAAAGAAGAGCACAAAACAAAAATGGGATGAGAGACCAGGCCCAACCCTTCAGAGCTGCCGAGGTCAGACAAGATTGGGTGTGTTCAGGGTGGGAGACTCAAATATTCCTTTTCTGTATTATGTATAAAAGACTTACAGGTTTTCTTGGCCCATTGAAAACTCCTATTAATGACCGACTTCCTTTAAATGTACTCTTGGCACACAAACAGGTGTCTTAGTTACAAATAAACACTCCTTTAAAAGACATGCCAGACATTGTGGTAACAGACAGGTTTTAAACGGTGCAATCAGAGTGGGAGCAGGTTAAAACAGTCTGAGATGAAAACGCTTCTCTTCCTTACAGACAGAGATGTTTCTGTGGGAAACTACAGCTGACCCATATTTTATCTGCAACGTTGGTTTATGATGAACATCTTTCAGTGTTTTTGTCAGGGTTAAAACCCTGCTCCTGCCACCACACTCCACCTCTTTTGAACTGAACTATCCCTGTCACGGTTATGAACAATTAATATCTTATCCGTCATAAATAGCTCTTTGAATGACCTTGGTTTGGAAAAATTATTTCATGGTTGGTGCCTGTTACTGGTGTCATTAACAGCACACTCACAGCTCACAGGACAAGATTTTAACATTTAAAAGTTTAAAAAAACAACCTGGACTCCCAGATAATAGAACAACAGAGCTTCAACTACACATCGCCTAACTTCTCAATAAGTGGGTGACCTTTAAACTCAGGGGGAAGCAGTTTCACCTCACAGCTGGTCTCACAACATCTTATTCCCTGACATGTTTAAACTGCTGCCACACACACAGTTTAAAGTCATGAAGACACTGGTTCCCAAAGATTTTCTTCTGAGCCCCCCTATGGATTACAATAAAATCCCCCCCCCAAAAAAAAAAAAAAAAAAAACCAACTGGGCACACATCGTTCAACCATAAACACATATTTGGTTTTCAAACTCCACTGAAGTTTATTTCATTCGCCACAAAACAAACTACAAGCCATCTTTACAGTGAAACATTTTTGTGTAACTGTTTTTTTTTAGTTCTATACTGTAGAAGAGTAGTCTTTGCTGTCAGTGTTATTTCGAACATATTTCTTTTTATTTGTAACAATATTCAACTTTACTATCAGCAATACATTTAAAAGAAGCCTCTGGGTTAAAAACCTGTCCATTATGCTTAGTCAGGCACTGTTTTTGTTGTTTTTTCCCATTCATCCATCTCCTCCCCCCAGGAGTTTGGGAACCACTGGTGTAAGATATTATTTGTTCAGAGGCTTTCCACAGAACCCTGTTTCAAAAGATGTGAAGCGGACATTCTGGTCTTCTGTCTCCATTGCTTCAGCTTCTTGCTCTGTGTTCTCCCACAGGTCGTCCAGGCTGCTGTGATCCTCTGGGCTGGCTTTTTGGCTCTGTTCTTCACTCCACTCAGTATTTCTTTTCCTGATGAAGCTCTCCTCACCTTCACTTCCTGTTGACTTCCTGCCCTGTTTTGGTTTCTGATGTGTCGGTCCGATCTCCTGCTCTGCCTCCTCTTGTTTCACTGCACTCATTAAAACCTGTTGGCACTTCTCTGGGGGCTCGATGGGGGTCTCCATGTCCTCTACTTTCACCTGCACTGCAAGAACTGCAGACACACAGCTGAGTTACTCGCCGATCAATGGAGACATTGAATGAACATGTTGAGTGTAAGAACCGTTCGCTCACCCTCCTGCTCCTCCAGCTCAGTTTTTGGCTGAATGAGAGGCATTTCTGGAGGAAAACTTTCTGTGTTTTTAACATTAGCCAGCTGATCAGCAAAATCTTTTACTTCCTCCGGGGACAGCCTCTTTTTGAAACCTCTCTTTTCTGTAGAAAAGAAAAGCAAAATAAGTTTCTGCAAATAATATATGAAACAAGAAAAAAACGCCACTTTGGGGCAGATTTGTTCTGGCTTTCTGCTCATCACAAACTTTGGCATAAATTTGTGACAGACTTTCTTTATCCAATCATGAGTGGACACAGTTATCTTTGGGCTTTATGTGCATTTATGGTTGATTTCAGCGGGAAACATTCGGCAGGGTTTCAGTCAGTTAAATGTAAGACTTTTTAAAGACCTCGTCAAGGCCAATATGATTCAATTTCATGCGTACTCAGAGAACAGAAGTCATTGCAAAAAATATAGAAAATATAATTTTTAAAAAATCATTGCACATTTCACTCCAGAATGTCTTGAGATTTCATTGGACCCAGAACAGATTCAAGACACCCTGTGTCAGATGCAGCAAAGCAGAATATAACTGAGCCTCCTCCATGGTTCACTGTAGGTAAAGGTTTTCTTTGTTCATACGTTTCATTTTTGGCTTTGGAAACACAGAGCTGATGGAACTTGTTGCCAAAAAGCTCCAGTTTTGTCTCATCTGTCCGAAGGACATTTTCCCAGAAGCTTTGTGGCTTGGCAATATGCATTTTGGCAAATTCCAGTTTGGCTTTTTTATGATTTTTGTGTCGTCTTCAGTCGTCTTCCATTTGATCCACTTTGGTTTGAACAGTGACTGATGGTGCCATCTGCTACTGATGAACCTTGACCTTGGAGTCCACCTCTAATCTCTTGGAAGTTGTTCTGGGCTCTTTGTTATTTGTATTATCTGTCTCTTTAATTTGTCATCACATCCAGGCAGGTTGTCTCCAGTCCTGTATACCTCAAACATCTGAATAATCTGAGCAGCTGTAGTCACAGGAACATCAGGCTGGAGATAGTTTTATAGTCCTTTAGCTTTAACATGATGTCAAGAATTTTCTGTCTCAGCTCCTGAGACAACTCTGTTCTCAGCTTCAGTGTTACACACACCATGATACCAAACAGCCCTGTGACTACTTTTCACCCTTTAAACAGGCAGACTGATTGACTACAAGACTAAAGACACCAATGATGCTGATTACAGGACACACATTAGACTAACATGTGGGCAAATTAGTTTCAATCTTTTTTATATTTTAATCAAGGCCAAATTCATTAGTTTGTTTTTAAAATAATTGTTGAACTAAAAGCAAAATGACTGATTTTCATTAGTTGTTTTTCTTTTCATCCATTTTGATAGTTTAAAGTTATTTTAGTGACATTTGATGGGGTTTCTTTCTCGAACAAAAGGGCCCAAACAAATTTCTCTGCATTTGTATAAGTAAATGGTTTTCAAACTTAACTAGTTTTACAATCACTATGTAGTGCCCTAGAAACCCATCCCATGGTACAAAAAAAAACAAGAGTGCAAAAATTGTACTATGGCTGTGTTCTATACTGTACAGGGGCAGTGTAGAAACCAGTATTTAATGATATAAAGTGAGCCTTGTTTCAGCCATTATAACAGTACAGCTCTTTTTAGATTACTTGCACACGAACCACAACTCTAAAAACAACTGTTCTGTACAAAAGATTTTGGAAGTAAGATTTATTCATAAATTTAGTTGTGATATAGTTAATGTTTGTTACTATACCACAACCAAATGTGTTTCAAACTAAGTGTTTGACCTTAATTAGTGTCACAGGAGCCTTAAAGCCTCTCAACATACATTCAGCCTGTTTAAAGGGGTAGTTTGGTATGGTTGTATTCACCACACTGAACATAGAGCAGAGGAGGGCCAGGGGTCTGTAGGATTCATACAAAGAAAAATCTGATTTATAAAACCGTGTGTACGCACAGCAGCAAGCAATTTCCCTTTATAAATCACACCTGTACCTATAAGGTCCTGCTGTCAATCAGTGTTATTTGATGGTTACCAATGGCAACTACGGAGAAAAGAGCAAAGAAACAAAATTTCATCAATGCAGAAATCGATGTGCTGGTGAATGAGGTGGAGAACAGAAGAAATATTGTTTTGGGAGCCACAGTAGTGGTGTTACAAATAAAAGGAAGCGTTGTGAGCGGCAACATGTCGTTCCCACTGGTAATTCAGTGAGTGGGACAGGGAGAACCATGGCCGAGGTAAAGAACAGGTGGTGAGATTTTAGGAAGGCCACCAGCAGAGAATATCAGCCACAGGTTGGGGTAAGGGCGTAAGGATGGCCAGTGTCATGATGAAAAGTGACGGTCTGCCAAAAACGGATTCTGACTATTGCAGATTGAAGTTGGTTTGAAGGCCTTTTTTATTTGAAAGGTCCTTATGGCTCACCAGCGGAAGCATAAATAATGCTGCTGTTTTGAAAGCTTATGACAAAATGGATCTAAGATTAAAGTTTGATTATGGAGTGAAATTAAAGGAATCATGATGCAGTGGGGCATCAATTCCCCACTTCACTATCTGTGTCGCCAGTTTCCCGTCTCCATAATAAGCCTATATGGTACGCATGGCTCAGAGTTTGTGTAGGAGACCGCACATTTTTCCGTCAAGTTTGTGTTTTTATAGATAAGAAACTTTGCATGGAAAGTGAGATACGCAAGTTTCAGGCCCCGTTTTGTGCGTACGCCAGTTTTATAAATGAAACCCCCAGAGCTTTCTGAGGAGCTCAGAAAGAAGATTATAGATCTCCATGTTAAAGGTAAAGCCTACAGGACCATCTCCAAGCAGCTTCATGTTCCTCTGACCACAGCTGGCAAGATTACTGAAAACTAGAAGGTTCATAGGACCTTCTAGGATGTGGACACAAGAGGAAATGCAACCCCAGGTTGATCAGATGGATAGTGTGGATGGTAAAAAAGATTCAAGGAAAACATCCAAAACCATTCAAGCTGAACTCCAAGGTCAAGATCCGTCCCTTTCTGATCACACCATCTGTCACATTTTGAATCATAATGGATTCCATTTAAGATGACCCAGGAGGGTCTACTGTCAGAAAAACAAAAAAGCCAAACAGGAATTCACCAAGCCCCAAAGTTTCTGGGACTGCTGAGAAAACTGGAGCTTTTTTAGGTCCACTCACATCAGCTCCGTTTAGTTTTGGGGCTTCTTTTCTGCGTCTGGCACAGGGAACTTTAAATCTGTGCAGGGAACAAGATATCCTGGAGCGAAGCCTAAGAAAGCTCCACCTCAGTGGCAGCTCAGGGGTCCTTCAACAGGATAATTACCCAAGACATACGGCTAAAAGCATCAAGAACGGCTGAAAAAACAGATATTCAACTATTCTTAAATGGCCTTCCATGTAGATGGAGACAGCTGGAGCAGAGTGGCCCAACTTCCTGTTGGTCAATGCAGACGTCGCTGGTTGGCAGTGAGTGATGCAGAAGCTGCTGCTAGGCTGCCATCTTTTTTAGTCTGTGCCGTTTTCAGTTGTTTAATTGTATATAATATTCAGCTGAATCAATAATCAAAGTCTGACTTAAATTCCTGGAGGAAGTGGAAGATTGTGTGTTTATCTATAATGTCAGTCGAGGATATTGAAGACGTGTACATAATTGTATTTTTGATAACAGAATTTCTGCTTTTTGGGATTGGCGGTTTTCTGGTGTATGGTGAAATTTGGAAGACGCTGGCAGCTGTTCGGGCCATGACAAGGCTGCCTGCTCTGCGTGAAGGAATGTGTCGAGCAGGCAACACTCAGTTGCTGTGCGAACAGGCGAGTGGACCTTACAACTCGCTGGCTGAATGGAATCGACCACGGAGAAGTTACTGACTCGACCCAACATTAATTTGGCTGTTTGGATTTGCCAGTGAGATTTACCAGTGAGACTCCTAAGGCTAACTTGAAATTATGGCGTCAGCCTGACCTAAACAATTCTGATATCTGATATCTAAATCTGGCTCCACTGAGTTGGCCTTGGAAGGCTGGTTATCTCATGTAGACTTGATGCTCCCATCCTCTCCCTCTTGCCGGCTGATAAAACCTTCCATTTAGATAAGTTTTACTCTGTACTTTTGTGTCTTATTTAGATTATCTTAGCTCATGATTTAGAAAAGTTTAGATTAGCTTGTTATATTGTTGTGTGTGTACTTTTGTGTTTATGTTGTAAAGCACTTTGAACCGCCTTGTTGCTGAAAAGTGCTATATAAATAAATTTGACTTGAATAATAAATAATAAACAAGGATTGCCATTAAACTTTAGCCAGTTTGATGTTCACTCATATTGTTCTTGTTATTATTGTTGAAAGTTACTAAGCACGGGCCACTTAAAGTCACAGTATCAGAACAACCTATTGTCTTTTTCCTTTCATGCTGTTCCTACAGTTTAAATGCCTTTTAATGAAAGAATGGAAATAGGGTTTTTTTTTCTCTCCTCAGCAACCGGACCTGTTGCTTTGAGCAGTCATTCCCTCACTCTGCTGCTGTCTTTACTTGCTGTATTGTAATTATTTCATGTGTTTTCCTGATCTTTCTTGCAGTAGTAACTACACCTGGACCAGTCATTCTATATTTGTATCTCTTTCCTGTCCTCTCAAACCCCAGCCGGTCGAAGCAGATAGCCCCTCGTCCTGAGCCTGGTTCTGGTTCTGCTGGATGTTTCTTCCTGTTAAAAGGGTTTTCTTACTTTCTCGGTTAGCTGTGCAGACCCTCCAGATTCCGCGATGTTGCGATCGCAACTATTAACGCAAAATCAAGCCAACCCTGCGAAATCGCAACTTTTTGCAACTTTGCCCAAAACACCGCAACTTTCCCGCAACTTTAACCCAATATTTATTGTTTATAAAGTGATTCGCCACCATTTCTGCGGTCTAGTCTCTTCTTTGTGGGTTTGTGTAGC
>NW_023665880.1:0-11580 GCF_001649575.2 Kryptolebias marmoratus | reverse complement strand
GGAGTGAGTTTAGAGCTCCAAATTCATCCCTACCTGAAGTTATAAAACACTATTTCTAATTGAACTGTATGTTTTTGTGTATAAATTGTCTGTTTTATTTCAAAGCTGTCAGACGAAATGCAGGACAATCATCATCATTATAGTATTAAATCAAATATATTCAGACTTATCCAGTTATTCATTGTCAGTCTTTTTGTCCTGTACTTTATTAACCCCTCCTGCCCCCTGCCCATAGTTCTTCAGGTCAGTATTTTTCCTCCTCACATCTCTCAGTTTACTGCTGAGTTTCACTGGTTTCTCCATTAACAACGTTGTCGTGTTGCTGCTGCTGCTTCATTCTTCCCTGTGAAACGCCAACAAAAGCTTGTCGCCATGCCTGGTGTGATGAACAAAGAGGCCCTCCCTCTGTTTCTCTCCACCATTGTTTCCTTGTTGTTACTCTGAGTGTGTGATGGATGTTGGATTATTCTCCTGCAGTACAACACACAGACACTGAGACAAACACACACACTTGTCAAACATCCTCCTTCACACATTGATCGGAAGGTCTTTGTCCTGACCTCCACATCTGGGACGTGTCACGTCCACATGGTTCTCTGTCTCACTTTAATCAGTTTGAATTATAAAGAAACTGAAAGTTCCATCATCCCTGCAGGGGGTGGGGGGATCTACTGCTGTACTAGATGTGTTTTCTGATGATTTCTATAACTTGATGACATTTTTATCAAATTTAATGCTAAAAAAGAAGATTTATTCCAGCAGAAATGAGTTTACGATAAGGAGGCTGCGGATAAAAAAGAAAGGTGCTTTTTCAGGGTGAGAGACAAATACTCCAGAAATGTATGGACAAATGTCTTATGACATCCATCCATCCATCTGATAATCCATCCATCCATCCATCCATCCATCTGATAATCCATCCATCCATCCATCCATCTGATAATCCATCCATCCATCCATCCATCCATCCATCTGATAATCCATCCATCCATCTGATAATCCATCCATCCATCCATCCATCCATCCATCCATCCATCCATCCGATAATCCATCCATCCATCCATCCATTTATACATTTGTATGTTCTCAAATTTATGATGCATCACCTATAAAATGCAAAGAATTAAAAATTAAAGTTCACATTTTGACTCTGAACACAAAACATTAAAGTTCTGAAGTCAGATCTGATTTGATCTTGGCTTTTCATGTGGTTTATGTAACTTTACTGAAATGCCTTGTTCTACTGTTTTGTTGTTGTTGTGAAAGTTAGATTTGACCTGGCTGGGATCAGATTGTTTGAAAAAGATACTGTAGCTGATTTTATATTAGCTGAGGACCCAAAAATGCAGGTAGTAGTTGACAGGCAGACAGGTTTAAATCCAAAAACGGTAGTTTATTAAATGAAAACTTAAGCTGCATTTATACTTCGCTACAAGTAAATATCTGCTGTCTCTGACCCAGACACGAGACCAAAATAATCATTTTCATGGATTATTGGCTCACACTCTTTACTAAATGTTGTGGCAAAAAAGATAAGGGAGACAGGAAGACCTAGATTATTGATTTTTTTTTATCAGTTTCTTACAAAAATGTTAAGCAGAAAATCTCAGGGATGAGACAGATCCTAGTTCAAGTCGGATCTAAGATTGCCAATGTCTTTTTGAACAAAAGGAAGCAAAAGGACTCCATTAAAGCTCACTGGCTTTTCCACATAAACACGCCCATAACAGCTTCTGACCAATCACGCAACACTTGGCTCAACCAGTGGGATAAAAAGTTGTGTCGAGAAACAGCAGACGAAGCTGCTACGAGAACAAAATGATGCAATTTTTGTCATACAACCACGTGACTGATTGCCAACCTCGTGACTTCTGGAGTAAAAGCAGCCTTTAGACAGTGATCTGTTGCTTCTTAATGGGGACATCTTATTCTTTCACAAGGCTAAACGTGCTGAACAAATAAACTTCATGGTTTGCTGAAATGTTACTGTAAAAGTTGTGCAAAGTTTTGGGGTTTTGTGATTGTTTTTCTGTAAGACCAGGTTGAACCTTACAATATGTAGGTTGGACGTTTTTAGGCAGCACTCTTCTTCCAAAAGCTAAAAATCAGCAGTGACCTTTTAGGGCTTTCTCAGAAAAAGGATGTAATATTAACTATTTTAAGAAAAAGCTGATTTGCCAGGGATGTCAGTTATGCAAAGCTGCTGAAGTTTCCAATGAAAACAATTCTTCAGCAAACAATATCTCAGACAGTTGGACTGAATGCAGAACATTTACCTGAAATGATTTGAACTAAAACTTTTAATGATGTGGTTGATCCTCTGGCTGTTTCAGAGTCTGCTCTTCTCACTGAACTTTCACAAAACCAGCTCTGTAATAAATCTGGGGCTCCATCCAGCCTCTCCTCCTGTCTGCCCTACCATCGCTCCGCTCGTACCCCGATCAATGCCATTCCCACCCCCACCCCGGCCATACATGACAATGGCACCAGCAGTTTCCCAGGAAACAGGCCTTTCATTAGCTGTGAGATAAAAAAGATGTATTCCCCACTGCTTCTTCGTTGACTTTTTCCCATCTTCTTGATAAGCTTCAGCTCACGAGTGTCTCCAGCTCCCAAGCAAATCCTTCCTCAGTCCTCATTTAGTATCGCACCGAGCAGGAGAATACCAGCGAGGTTGGGGGGCAACAGAAAGAGATGCAGCCTGATTTCACTGCTACTTCTCAGATGATAATTTCACCAGTTTCAGGATCTCTGACTTAAATTTGAGCCTAATGTTTAAGGTTATTTATGTTGCCATATGACAGCTTTTTTTCTTACAAATCTGAGAGTTTTTTAGTTTACCAATTTATATTAGTTGTGATGTGATGAAATGTGTTCAAGTCACAACCTGGAGACAGTATAGGAGTTAGACAAACGTTTTTTTTCCAACCCCTTGAAAATTTTCTACTAAATTTAGTCCATGAATTTTTCTGTTTGTATACACTGACAATTATTAAATTAATTTCAAAACATAAAGTTGCTATGTTAAAGCCCTAACATCTTTAAATGGCTCGTATCATCGGAACCGTTCCATAATTGTCTGCATCATTATCTCAGCCACGTCAGGTGTTGACATTTAGTACTTTCAGTTTGCAGCGTTTCTGCCTTGGAACAAGCGGAGGGTTAACGTTTCACCAGGAGGCTCCTCTTACCTGCAGCCATCAGCACGACCACAGAATAATACCTGCATCAGGTTACTGCAAACCTCTCAACTAACTTACCAGCTGCATTATAATCAGGAGGCCTGCAGTCCAGCTGGAGAATTCAGGCCTGCAGGTAATAGCTGTCCAGGGGGGCCTGCAGGGATCTCAGGCTTGGAGGTGGTTGGGGGGGGGGGGTCACATGAGCTCTCCTTTCCAGGAATAAAATAGGCTTGGGTCAGGCATGAAGATTCAGGATCCTGGCTTTGCTGTGGAGTGTTGAGTGTTGATCATACAGAGGTGTAGAGTTACAGAACTTTATCTTTGTCCTTCATCTCATCATTACCTCATTACTGACCAGAGCTCACATAGATCCTGTCTGTCACAACTTCCAGGGGGAGAGCACAGTCTTCTTAAATTTTACATATTTGCATTTAATTACTATTCATGTGTCTCCCTGAACGTGAGCCACTTTTCTAATCCTCACTGGGGTCAGAGAGCAATGGTGTGGTCTCCAATGGGACAGAAAGGCGGTGATATATGGGCCGTGGGACACTTGTCCCCGTTAGACCCCACACCGACCCAATGAGGGACCACAGATCCAAACCCAGTGGAGAACAAGAGTGTGTCTGAGCACAGACAAAGTGCTGAAAGAGACCCCCAGCCACCCCATGCAACTATTACCCATCCACCACCTGATCACAGCAAACAGATGAGCAGGAAAAGACAGATAAGCACCCAAAGCAAGGAGGTGGGGGGGTCAGAAACAGACAGTGAGCAGAGGAAAACAAGATGCATGTTATAAAGCAGCTCAGGCATCAAACACAATGCTCACTTAATGATGACTACCAGCTCTGTTCACCACACAGTGTTTGTTCAGTGTGTTAGCATGCTGATGTTTGCTGAGGAAGACTGCATCAGCTGAGTAGGATCCCGAATATTCTGTGTTAATAAAGTTTGATACTGAATCTCCTACAGTGCTTAAAAAATGTGTCCACCCTATCGGATGTTTTTTACTGTTATTGCTGTCAAAAATCTGTCATAGTCTGTGTTTTTCAGTGCTTAGTTTTATGTTTAAGGTTCATTTTTCATGTTTGTTTCCTATGATGTTCAGGGTTTTTTTGTGCCTCCCTGTTTTTCAGCCATCCTCGGTACTTTTCCTTAGTCAGCCTTCACTCTCCAGTCCTGCCTCACGCACCTACACCTGTTCCCTGTTGTCATTATGCTGGATGTTTCTACTTTAATCACCATTCATTTAATCTCTCATTCCTTTTTCATTTATAGTCTGCCATTGTGCTCTGATGCACTGTTTGGGTTTCCTTCCATGGTCTTCCAGCTTCTTTGTATTTTTTTTTTTTTGTATTTGCCACGCTTGCTTTTTGTTTAGTCACCTCCTCCAAGGAGGTTATGTTTTCAGTAGTGTTGGTTTGTTTGTGTGTTAGAAAGATTAGTTTGATGAAATTTTCAGGAAATGTTGGGCTTGTCACAAGAAACAGATAGATACAATTGTGGTGGTGAGCCGATTATGATCATTATCAAGCTAATTGCTTCATGGCAGGCGGCCAACAGCTGCTTTCTTTTTGCCACGCTCCCATAAAACTCTGACTGGTGAAGAGCCCAGTCTGCCCCATCTGACCTGCTGAAGCTTGGGACTCCTTCTGAAGCTTGGAACTCCTTCAGAGAGCTCCTGGCTGTCTCTCACTGTCCTCTTCATTCTTGCTCTCTCAGCTTTTTAGGACCCCCTGCTCTTGGTAGATTTACACGTGTCCCATATTCCTTCCAGTTCCTGATGATGGATTTAACAGAATTTCTGGGGAGGTTTAGAAATTCTAAGACACATTAAAGGGGGTGAATATTTATGTAGTCACTTATTTTACAAATTTGACTTCACTTTGACATTGAAGGGAATCTGTTTTTTGATTCTTGTTGGTAACGAAGGTCAGTGTATCGACCATGATTGGTTTATGACAACGAATAAAAGGCAAAACATCTAAGGGGTAAAACTTTTTTGTAGGCGCTGTATCTCTTCTGGAAGTTTTAAGGATAGACTCACTAAAGTTGTCTGTTTTAAACCTCTGTGGATCATGAATAATGGTACCAAAATGTTTTGAATAACCTGAAAGCCAAGCATGCCCTGAGTGGAAGAAATTGTTAAAAGATCACTTGAATTCCTTTAAAGTTCCTTCTGGGAACAATGAATATTCCACACAATTGTTCCTTTTGGTTGTTAAGATTTTTCACCATGAAGCTAAATGACTCAACAACACAAGCTGAAAGAAAATCATAAACAAGTTGCAAAACTGTTTTTATTGTCAAAATGGACAATAAAATGAAATAGTAACATAAAACGAGACAAACAGTTTCTTCATTTACTCACCGAGCCAGTCATGAGGTAAGATGTCATTTAAATGTCTGATTGAGAAGCACAGAGCTGCTTTTTCACAAACAGTCTTTTTAAAGCGTATCTGCACGTCAGAATACACAAAAGAGTCAATCTGGTTTCCTCAAAGTAAACTGCATGAAAAATCTACAGCTGAGTGTAAAACATAACAAATATTCTTGGTCAATGGCTGCATTTTCACACATCTTACAGCAAAATGACTGCAGTTAGGTTCACATGCCTTCATATGGAGAGTTTTTCTCCTGCAAAGATATTTCCTCTCAGTAAGAAAAACACTGAAGGGTTGCTGTTGGCACATTGAAGGTCAGCTATTCATTTACAAGGCACTCTTTAAAAAATTACTTTAAGCTTCTAATTGTTGGAGGATTCTGCCTTGAGCTGTTTTCTGTCCATAAAACTTAAATCTACTGTTTACCTAAAAGTTACAGGAAGAAAAAAAGTAATAAGTATCTGTCTAAGAAATTCTTCAGTCTGTTAAAAGTCATCCTTTAAAAGTGGTAAAACTAGTCTTCTTGTGAAAAAAACACATAAAGAGGAACCTTATATCACCAAAAATCTGTCCAAACCAAACAACTAAAAGAATAAATCACTCCTGTACAAAGTGTTGGCAAATCTGTCTTTTCAGTCAGAAACAGGTGACTTTGTATCTTTCAATCTCAGTGTTGGCCTCACATTTGAAAACAAAACCCTCTGAGGATCAGGTGTCTTCTGAAATATCATCCAGTTCCTCGAGCTCTTCTTCTCTTCAATGAAACACAAACTTTTAATGAAGTAAACAGAATCCATGTTGTGTTGTCTTTAAGGCCTGGACACCAGTTCATCCAAATCTAAAAGATGCATGATGTTTGTTTTTGCACATAAAATCGTTTACGATTGGTTTTCTCTCAAAAAGAAAATGTGCCTGCAGACATCTGACAAGTGATGCTACAGTTTCTAACATCTACATTTTAAACCAGTTTTAAATATTGACTTCATTACATCTGCTCCAAACATCATTTCCTCTTCTGGACTCATCATGAAACATCTTCAAAACCTTTTCCATACGATGATTTTATTGAATCTGGACAGAAAAGTTTCTGACCAAAGACTGGGAATCTTCTTCATTGTTATGGTTCCTTTAATATAATAGTAATGTTTCAAAACAAAAACTAGTCTTACAACAAATATTTGTCTATCTGTGTGAAAAGAAGAGTTTATTTTAGAAAATGTTTTTTGATTAAACTCTTGGGATTCCGCAAATCAATTTTTTTATTTCTTCAGCTGAACAAAATAAACTCACATCGTGTAAAATTATGAGACTATTCCAAATACTCTGAATTAATGGCATGAATTTTCTCTTTTGTCATTATTTGTGACAATCTGATTTGTCCAGGCCTTTATTTTGAAACTTTCTTCTTTAGAGGTTTTAGTATCTCTACAATAAAGTCATCTGATCCTGCTTGGGGCATCTTTGTTGAGACATTGGAGAAATATTTCAATCAAAATATTGTTTTCAAACACTTTAAACATATAGAAACAGTAATAAAGATTGTATTTGAGTAAAAAACAACTAAAACTTCAGTATTTCCCTGTTGTGTTGATTTTATTCTGTAAGAGGACCTGGAGTTATTCCTTAAAAAAGGGGGTCAATCCTGCTGCCGGCATCCACATTTAATGAGTCTCCGAGGTCAAACAGCTGGTCCAGGTTGACGGTGGAGGTGCAGAGGAAGTCACCATGGCTGTGCATCTCCTCCTCTTCCTCGGGCCAGGGCGTCTCCAGGAAAGTTGTGGCGAGGAAGGTCTCCTCATCAAAATCAGATATGTTGCTGTTTCTTCGATCCTCTATCCCTGCAAGAGCTTCAGACGGTGAGCTGTGGGTCACCCTCACCGTCACCTCCTCTTCCTTCATAATGGGGCTCAGAGGTTCCCCTCCATCCAGACTGAGGTCTCCGCTGAGGGCTGAGACCAGCAGGGCGTCCCAGTCAAAGTGTCCCTTCAGGGGTCCAACCTCCTTCTGTTCGTCCACACACAGCAGAGGGGAACTAGAGCGCCGCAGAGCTTTGACAGAGCCGTTTCTGGAACCCAAAAACTGTCTCCTCTTGTGTCCACCTCGTCCCCTGACCACTGGCCAGGACCCCAGCATGGTCCCCTCAGCCAGATGGGGGTCCCAGTTCTGATCGTTTCCAGTCACCTCCTCAAACTCTTGAAGGAGCTGCTGGGACTCCAGGTTGGGGGACAGTCCAACGAGACCCCCTGCAGAAACAGCAGACTGTGGCTGCCAGCAGACTCTGAGGCGGTTCTGCAGGGCCGGGTTGATCTGGACTGGAGGTATCCGTCTTTTCTTGTAGGCACCGCTAAGGAGGCGCTCAGCATACTGCGGGTCAATCTTCCAGAAGCCCCCTTTCCCCGGCTCGTCTTTCTGCCGCGGCACCTTGATGAAGCACTTGTTGAGCGATAGATTGTGTCTGATGGAGTTCTAAAGGAACAGAAACCCGGTTATTGGACTTCACACAGACAACTAAAAACCTGTCAGGTGAGGACATATCAAAGCTTTGAGTCTGCGTGCATTCATCCATTCATCCAGTCCTCCTCACTGAAGGCCAAACAGAGTGGTGACTCCATGACCTTTGTTAAATATTACTTGCCCCACGTACGGCCATACAAAAACAGAAAGCTCTGAAGTGTCTGAACCAGGCTAACAGCTTCATCAATCATTTATCCAACAAAATTAAACTGTGGTGAAAAGTTCCTGCCAAGCAGAAAAAAAAACAAAGAACTGTTCCTCAATCACTTCTTTTAGCTCAATAAGAAACATGAAATCAGAGATTAAGAAAGAAACAGACCCTGTTAGGTCCCTCAGTTACTCAGTTTAAATCTAAAGCAGAATAATCCGACTGAGGCTGTTTTTCCTCAAACAGAAACTAACCCAGCTGTGATTTGACCCACTGAGCACAAAAACACATTTTCACACAGAGGAAACAGGAAGCAGCACATCCTCGCTGAGTTTACTGCATACAGTGAGTGTGTGTGTGTGTGTGTGGTCCTGTACCTGCCAGGTAGGGTCTGCATGTCTGTAGTAGCAGAAGTTGTCAGTGATCCACTTGTAGATGCAAGATAGAGTGATTTTGCTCTTCTTGCTTGCCTGCATGGAAGTAAGTAAAGTAAAGTAAAAAACAAGTGGAGTAAAAAGTGAGTAAAATAAACTAAAAAGTAAAATAAAGTAAAGACAAAAGAAGGCAGAGTATATACCTGCATGGCCATGCAGATAAGGGTAGCATAGGAATATGGAGGCTTGATGTGTGCGTTGGTCTTATAGTCCACCTCATCTGGACAGTGTCCGCGCGCCACAAAGCCCGACAGGGGCTGCAGCCTGCTGTAGGCCGCCACCGTGGGCTTCCCGGGGGTCAGGGGCGTCCCGATAGAGGCAGGATCCCCAGCCAGGGGGGAGGCTGGAGCATCGGGTCCCAGCAGCTGCTGGTGGTTCTGCTGTGGAACCTGGGCCGGGCCGAGGATGGAGAACTCCTGCAGCCACTGCAGGCTGGTCAGGCTGTCATCCAGGCTAACGTTAAAGCTGCAGGTTCCTGCGTCTCGCTGCTCAGCCTGGGCGGCAGCCGTCACCACCTCCTCCTCCTCCTGAACCACCGAACCTTCAGGCCAGGACTCGGCACAGCTCAGAGACAGCATGGCTCTCTCTTGGACTTCTCACCTCGTCCCCCCTGCCACTGTGGAACAAATATAGACCCAAATTTAACACAAACTGAAAGTCTTCTCTCTGTTTTTACTCTATCTGGTCATTCCTGAGAAGCTAAAAATTAATCTGAATGAGTTGCAAGTTTTTCTTTTTGCAGGTTTCAGAACTTTATTGAAAAACTCACTTGAAGCGCAGAGAGAAGCGCGCATCATCACCAGCTGCTGTGGTTCATTTACTGCTTCTAAAGGTTAAAAATGCCTTTAAAACATCTTTATTGTCATGATTATCTTAAATACATCAACGTAAAATACTTTTTATAAGACCTGCTCTTGAATCTTTAAGTGAACTATATACATCCTGATGTTTAAACTACACACATTTACAAGTTCCAATACAGTCATTAAAAATTTTAATAATTAAAAAAAAAACATTTTAAAGTTTACTTTGTCTGATTTTGAAAAACATCAAACTTCACTTTGTTTCTTGAACATTTCAGGCCTTCTGAATCAGCAGCTGAATAGTTTGATCAAATTTACCGAATATTGGAAACTCACCTTTTATCAGTTTAACTGAGCAGAGATCCCTTTAAATCCAAACGAGCAGAACCTTCTGGACCTTTGACCCGGTTCTCTGGTCACCTGCTATCTGTCTGGAAGTGAGAGGAGCTGGTTCTGGATTCCTGCGTCCTGAAGCAGCGTCTGGAGCTTCTGCTCCTCTGTGGAGTCTTTGTAACGGTTTCTGCTGCTGGGTGGGGTGTGTGTGTGTGTTTGTGTGTGTGTGTGCGTGCGTGTGTGTGTGTGTCAGTTTAATACCTGGTGCAGGAGGTTTGTCCTGCAGCCATAGAAACGGTACACCCCCTTGTAAACAGCCTCCTGCTCCTCTATTGGCCTGCAGGTTTCCATGGAGCTTCATTTTACCCTCAAGTCAACTGAGTGTCTGCAGGCGAGCAGGTCCTCAAACTGTGGTCCACACTGTGGCCCGGAGCCACAGTGTGGACCACAGTTTGTACCCAGATCAGCACATTAAACATCAGAACTGGTCTAGTTTAGCCCTATTTCTGTATGATGTCCAGTGTCATATTTACATTTTACACAAGTTAATTCTTCTTTGCATTTTTAAGGGAAATGTTGCTTTAGAAGAAAATTCATTTTATGGTTGAAAAAATAACAAGAAGGTTAGTTTTGTTTCAGAAAAAAAATCTTTCCTCCATAAATCATCTGACAGCTGATTTGTTCAGAGAGCTTTAAAGATTGTGTAATCAACCTGAATCAAAGTGTCTATTAAACCCTGCAGCAGCCTTGTTTTCACACTGATGATTTCATTTTTGCACTTTAACACTAGTTTGCATGCAGAAAACAACCTGATCTCTGAAAGCATCAATGAGCTCAAACTTGGACTCTGGGAAGGAATTTTGTTCACAAAGCTGTGAAAATTTACTGACCAATCCCTAAAAAAGTCATCGAAAGGTTTCCTACAATATTACAAAACATAGTACAACGTTAACTTTTAAAGTTTAAAACCAAAGTACTTGTACTTTAATGTCAAGTGAAAAACTGCATGTAGCCCCAAACAGTCTCACAGTGACAGATAGAGATAAAAACCAGCTGCCCTGCAAACCAGAAAGAACAATGAATGGATGAATGAATGAACGGATGATGGATGGATGACGTCATTTCTGACAGGTGACGTCAGCAGCTCAGTTTGTTTCGACCTTTTTGTTCAAGTGTAGATCCAATAATTGGCCACATGGGGGCTCCAGATATCAGCTGACTGAATGATATGGTTTTAAATTATTATAAATGTTTATGGGAAAACTGTATATTCATATTTAAAACGTTCATGTTGAAACAGTTTTAACCAACTGAGCAGAGGTGATTTTAAAGATCTGAAGACAGAAGAAAGAAGTACTTCAGGTAAAAAAAAGAATTATATACATAAATGCAGCTAGGTTATTGGTTTGCTGGATCATAAACAAATATATATTTTTACTGATCTCTGAGGGAATCTGTCCTACCTCAACACTAATCTGAACAGTATGTTAAAAACAGGAAATTAGCAATAGTATACTCAAACCTTGCAAAGTTAAAAGCTTTACTTCCAAAACTCATTGCTGAGTGTATTTATTTAGAAATAGACATTTCTGCTTTTCAAACCAGCTTCTTGAACTTGTAAACTTCAAATCAAGTCACACCCGTGTGACGTCACACCTGCGTGATGTCACACCTGCACATTCTGAGTTTTTCTGGAGTTCCAATGTATTTCAATGAGAAAGAAACTGCTGAAAAAAACAGAAATACATGCCGAACAATCAGTCGCTGTGCAAAAACTAA
>NW_023665879.1:7933-11636 GCF_001649575.2 Kryptolebias marmoratus | reverse complement strand
GGGGGGGGGGGGGGTTCCTGTCCGTCACTCAGACACAAAGGCTGCTGGGAAATCTGCAGCAGGTTTCCACCTGAGTTTAATCTCCTCTCACATTCTGATGTGCTCAAATAAAAACATTTAACTTTTACATTTAGTTCCAATAATCTGTTTCTCTGTCAGTTGATTCAGGACAGACTGAAGGAAACTTTTCTGTGTGCTGCAGATAAAAACAATAAACACTAAGAAGTCTTCTCCTTCAGCTGAGTCTTTAATAAAAACAGATTACTGCTGATAATAAGACTTCCACCTCTTTCAGCTGTCAGGCGTCACAAATTCATTCAAGTCCAACAAAATTACAAAAAACAACCTCTGATATATTAGGTTAAAATAATCCAGTATGTGTTTGTTGAAAGGATCCTGGGTTAGTGTGTGTGTGTGTGTGTGTGTGTGTCACCCTCTCACTCAGGGACAGTTCAGAGTCACTAATCAACCCAACATCCATGTTTCTGGTCTGTGAGAGGAAACCCTCAGGGGAGAACATGTAAACTCCACTCAGACAGACCAGGAGGAGAACCTGCAACCTTCTGGCTGTGAGCCGACAGCTCTAACCGCTGTGTCACCGTGCTGTCCTAGTTTGAAGACTAGAGAGAGGATGACAACCCGTCATTTTAATAATCCAGAGTATTTCCAAAAATAAGATAAAATAAAAAGATAAACGTAATGCCATGTTCTTTAAAGATCAGGTTCACATAATTACTGTATATCAGCTGAGTTATTCCAGTGTTTCACCATTATAACGTCCGACACTCCAGCAACTACCTGATAACACCCATTCCAGACAAACTTTATTTCCCGTGCAGAGTGCTGTAGTTTCTTTGTGTTTGACTGCAGGTGATGAAGATGCATCATCATCATCCTGATCTCTCATCCATCGTTCGACGGTTCCACTTCTTCTGCTTTAAAGGAACCCGACTGAGGTTCCTGAGTGATCTGCGGAGGTTGTGTGAGTCACGGTGAAGATCCTGGGCTCTGAATGCTCAGCCTTATTAGAGCGGACGCTGCTCATAACTCTCCATCCCTCAGCTATGTTTAATTCATGCTCCTTTCAGTCTGACACATTCAGCTTCGTTTCAGCTCCAACAAAGAGCAGCTGCTAATGGTCTTTTAGAGACGATGATTAAAATAAAACGCAGCAGCGGACGGGACGAGGACAAACGGTGAGAAGAGGAGACGGTGTCAGAAATATATTAAGTGCTGTATGTGTAAGAGTTGACCTTTCCTGCAGGGAGGTCTGTATCAGAGAAAATGGACTGAAAACACAAGACTCTCTTAATTAGTCTGCTGCTTCTTTCATATTTATCTTTTCACCACAAGAGTCTGCAGTTAATTCAGCAGAAAGTCCAATTAAAAGTTCTGTTGGACCTGCTCAGAGTGTCACAGAGACTCAAACAAACTCAGGCCTGTTTGTTAAACAGAATCACAGATCGTCAGATCCAACACCATCGAATCAGATCATTTCTGTCCTGAAACTAAAGAATTCATCCAGCAGCTGCTCAGGGATCAGACAGGAGCGAAGAAAACAATCAGCTGGACCATCGGCTTTTTAAAAAATGCTTATTGAGCATTTCGTTAAAAAGCTGAAGGGTAGAACGTCTTAAATTACCCAAATAGAGCCAATCAGAAAAACTGGTTCAAACGTTCTGGATTATAGCGGCTTTATTTGTGCTCCTGCTTGGTGCTTGTTCCTTGTTTACACGCTCCTGTTTACTTTATAATCTGAGTTTCTGTAAACCTACAGTTCAGCTCCCTCCTTGTGGACTTCGGTTCCTCTTCAGAGATGTTCTGGTTCTGGATCCTCAGACCAAAATAAAACTTAAAGCTTTTGTCTTTTTGGGAAAGTTTGAAGCTCTGATAAAAAGTAAAACTGCTGTTCTGAAGCTGGACTTTGGACTTTTATAATAATTGTAATTTGAAGTTTATACTTTTGTAACGAGGTGCCATCTTGAGCAGATCTCGTTTGAAAAACAGATGTTAATCCCAAGGAACTTCCTGGTTAATTAAAGTTTAAAAAATAAAATAAAAAGACCAGAAAAACAAACAACACAAAAGCCACCGTGCTAAATTAGTCTAAAAGTGATTTTTCTAATCAGGCAGTGCTGAGGGCAGCCTTTAATTAACCAGCCTCCTGTCTGGTCTGTTATAGGTTTTTTATTTTTTTTTATAAAAAATCACAGTTTGTAAAAGTTCAATATGAAACAAAAATGTGGAATAAAATGTGACATTTTAAAATTAATGGATTTGATTCAGAAATTTAAAGCAGAATAAAACTTTATTCTACCTTCACTTTATTTTGATATTTAACATTTGAACTTTAACAAACTTTCTGAGTTCATTAAAGCAGAAGTAGTAAAGAAACGGAGACTCTGTTGAACCTCAGCAGCATGGCTGGATTTTACATTCAGGAAGCAGAAATAAAGATTTCATTTCTCTGCAGCTCGTCGTCTCCAGGCTGCTGCTTTCTGATTGGCTGAAGCCCTGCAGTCCGTTTGTCACACCTGCCTCAGATAAATGACAATGAATGAACTCTGGGTCCAAACATGGCCCACGGACCACCTGTTGACAGAGCGAGAAGCTTCTGCCTAAAGTAAAACCTCTAATAAATCATTTTATTGCACACAGGATGTTGGATTAAAACTGACTTTAACTCTAAAGTAACATTAAACTGCTGCGTGAAAGGTCGTCTCTCAGAAACAACAAACATTTTTATCACTTTATCTGTTTTACAAAATAAAATCTCTTTTTATAAATGAATCCCAGTGCATTTAGCTAACAGGAAATTTAATAAATGAGGATGTTTTTGTTGGTTCCTGATACGAAGCCCATTTAAAAGCAGAAGCTGATTAAAGATTTGAACGCCTCATCCTGGCAGACTTCAAGTTTCTGTTTACTTGTTGTTCAGCTGTTCAGTCTCATTTTCTGACAAGGCTCTAGTGTCGGCTCTTGAAGTGTCCTTGAACTCACCACCAAAGTAACTTTGACAGGATAAGGTGGAGGAGGAGGAGGAGGAGGTGCAGCTTCATGCCTCAGACGGTAAATTTTCTAACGAGGAGAAATTCAGAGAATCAACCTGCAGAGAGATAAAATATTTGACTAAAAAAGTTAAAATACAAAGAATACATTTAAGTATTTGTTGCATTGGATGTTTGGGTGTTTTGTCCCTGAATGCATCATTAAAGGTGTCTGAATGCTCCGTAGAAGGGGAAATCTGAGAACTGCAGAGTTCTGATTAATCCCAGTTTGTGCTTACTGGAGCCCTTCTTTAAAAGAGCAATCAGCATCTTTAATGTTCACATGTGACACGCTCACACCGCTTGCTGTCAATACGTGACATCTTCCATCACACGCCTTCTCTTTTAACATTAAACCCTAAAATTCAAATGTGAGGCTCAAAGCAGCGGCTGCCATCTCTGTGTGAGAGGCGTTGGTTTTAAAAGTTTAAACACAGATGTGAGTCTGCCTCGGATCGCTTTCTGAATACTTTCAACTTACCAGGAGGCAGATGAAGGTGAGAGGCTGCTGCCACCCAGATTAAACCAAACGCATGAAAACAGAGTTAACACCAACTTTCTGCCCAGGTTTTAATCTGAGAGACGGATTTTAACACGCACACGCACACACACTCACACACACACACACACACACACACACACACACACACACACAC
>NW_023665879.1:0-7725 GCF_001649575.2 Kryptolebias marmoratus | reverse complement strand
CACACACACACACTCACACACACACACACGCACACACACCTGCAGTGAAGAAGTTCAGTAGAAGAAACTTTAAAACTTTCAAAGATCTTCCTCAGAAAGCAAACAGAGGAGATCAAACTGCACAAAGACAAAAAGATGAAAAGTTTCTCAAAGGCTGCAGCATTCATAGAGGAACCAGGGGCGCTCGTGGTGCATTTATGGTACGTTCGCTGTCAGTTCATGGAGCCTTCATGGTGCGTTTGTGGAGCATTCATTAGTGTCCTCTGATTAGGACAGTTTCTTGAAAATCTGACTCAGAGGATCTTTTTGTTCATCAGAAAAGGGTTTTAAATAAAGAGCTGCACATTAATCTGAAAAACAAAACATTTTTCTGCTTTTTTCTTCCTTTTCGCCTCAGGACCGACTGTAGCCTCGTCAGCTCAGAGGAAAATGTCTTTCTGAACTCAGAGGAAGATCAAACCAACTTTCTGGGAACCGGAACTCTAAATATTTGTCAACTCAAAAACTTATCAGTTTAAAGACATTTTCCAGGGAATTTCCTGTTCGTCTGCCTTATTGGGTGTTCGTCTACAGCTGATTAACCTGATCCAAGATGGCCGCCACAGCTACTCAAACGTAGCGACCAGAGAGAGCTTCAAACAGATTTCTTTCTTCTGATTTCTCTTCTCTGTCTAACAGACGCTTCTGTTTCTGACTTCTTCTTCTTGTGTTTCTGACTTCTTCTTCTTCTGTTTCTGACTTCTCCTTGTGTTTCTGACTTCTTCTTGTATTTTTGACTTCTTCTTCTTCAGTTTCTGACTTCTTCTTGTGTTTCCTCCAGGGTTTTCTTGTATTTTTTGCTTTTTGTTGTTGTTTTCTGAAATGATGTGTTTTTTTTGGTACCTCCAGGCCACCGTAGTGATTTCCTGGACTCTGAATAAAAAGTTTAAGCACACACCTTAATTTTCCTTCCTTTGTAAACAACCATAAAAGCTAAAGAGCTGAAACTTGTTGATGTGTTTTTGTCCCTCCTGCAGCTTCAGGGACGCCGGCGATAGAATCCAGCGCCGTGCGACTCTTCCTCGCCGCCTCGGAGCGCCGCAGCTCTGCTCTCTTCACCCACTCATGAATAATAAAACTCACAGCTGAATTATTGATGCAGATTTTTGCACACAATCTGCAGGAGCCATTATCCCGATCTGTGATGGATCTGGTTCAGGTCTGACAGATCAGATGGATCCTCAGTCTGCCGTCCTGCTGCTGTGATGGCCGAACGATAATCTGCGCCGAGCCGAAAGGTTACCCTCAGATCTTCATATGAATGAGACCAATCTTTGTTTCTCCTGGACTCAGAGTGAAATGTCAGCTGCCCCCGATGGAGCCATCCTCTGTGAGTCAAAAGGAGTTAGCCCTGCCCCTCTGTCTGTGAAAGGTCAAAGGTCAGAGATCTCCACAAACGAGTTCATCCTGATTCAGACTCTTTGCTCAGAACTTTCATGTTGTTTCATTTCCACTAAAAATGAAGCAAAGAAAAACAAAAACAACTTCCTGGAAGCAAATAAACTCACTTTTTACCTCAGTAATCTGCACCAAAACTCATTTTATTCCTTTGTTCTCCTCGTCTGAATCAGAGCTCAAAATCAGAAATTTAGAAACTTTTCCCGTAGGTGTCCCTGAACCTGCAGGAGGGAGGTGATGAGAAAACAACAAACAACAAACAACAAACAGACTCAAGCTTCATGTCTCTTACAGTTTGTCTTAAAAAGAGGAAAAATTAAAGCCTGTGCACAAAAACTGAAAACTAAAACTTTTTATTCAGTCTCCAGGAAATCTACATTTTTAACATTAATTAAATTTCTTTATTTCTTAAACTGAAAGAATAAAATCTCATCTGGAACTCAGTCAGCTGGACAGGCAGTGAGATAAACCTGGTAGTAGCTGAGAGTCATACCCAACACTGATCAGAGCACGGCGGCGGGTGATATGCATTCAGTTACAAATGAGCAGATGACTCTCAGCTACTACCACACCGTTTTAGCTGAGTGTCTGTAGAAATAAGTCCCCTTAAACCCAAACAGGAAGTGATGAAACAGCTGTTTCCTGTTTCCTGTTTCCCACCATCCGATGGCTGAAAGTGAAGCTGCTCCAGTTGGTTGAACAGGAAAAACTTAAGAATCTTGTTTTGTTCTGAGTGGAAACAGTCATTTCAAAACTATAAGCTTGTTTATCGTCAGACGCCTGATCGCTTTAAGAATCAGATTTATGGGCAGAAACAAGAAAAAATACAATCATAAGAACACAGACAGACACAAACAACTCTAACTCAGTCAGTTCCAGCTGCAGTTTTGTGTTTCTGCCAGTCGGAGCAAAAAAATACTAAAATCATTTTTCAATTTCAAAGAAACGTCCCAGAAAATTACAGAAAATTGGCGATTGATCCGTATTTGAAGCTTTTCGGAGAAGGGAAATGGAAGAACTATAAAAGAAAATGTTTTGTTTGTGTTTTTGTTCCCGTCATCATCATCATCAGGTGCAAAATTAAAATGCTTTCAGTTTACAGAAAGCTCCTCAGCAGCTCAGGTTCTTTTTAACGTGACGACAGGAAGTCATCTCTTCTTCAGTGAATTATTCAGGAATATTTAAAGGATGAAGGTTTCTCTCAGTTGGAAGATGAGAGCCTCTTCACCTGGACGTCTCTTCTTCTTCATCCTCTGCTGCAGATTATCTCCCGGCTGAGCTCCTTCACCTCCCAGAGTCTTTAACGGAAAAAGAAACCAGGCCTTGACAAATCAGCTGACGCCCCTCGAGCCTGATTGTTGCGTGTCTGATCACAGCCGCCGTTAAACTCCCGCTGCAAATCACAGCCAAGGAGCAACTCCCCGGGGAGAGCCGAGAACAAGAAAACCAAAAAGCATCAATTAACATGTCAGAGGAGGCGCAGGAGCTGTTCTTCTCCAAAATACTGCAATATCCCCTGTGGAAATAAGGCAGAGAAGTGCTCAAACCCTGGGAACACGTGTCATTTATCATTGTGAGTGTCTGAGGACATCAGAGAGAGACGAAGACAGCAGCAGGAAGCTCCAGCAGACAACAGGTTCAATGAACGGAGCAGGAGGCTCTCAGTCAGCAGCACAACCGTCTCTCATCTGACAGCAAACTAATTAAAATACGCTCGGAATCAAGGACAGCTCGCTTTTATTCCACTGCAGTTGATTTTCACTTTTTAATCCCCAGATGATGGAAAGCAGCAAGAATTCATCTTCTTCCGACAAAAAATCTGAAGATGTTTTAGTTCTCAGACGTGTTTTAATAAGTTCACTGACTGCTTTAAGGTTTTTCTTAAAGATATCAGAGCTCAAACACTGAAACACATCCAGGTTTCTTCTTCTGCACCCTTCAGTTATAAATACTAATAACATACAAAAATCTGCATTAAAATGTGCGTCTCTATCAGGAACAGTGAGCTCCGACTTTCAAAAGCAGAAAATTGTAGAAGAAATTAGTAAAGAGCAGTGAAAAATGTCCCCATAGACATCAATAATATTCAGATTTCAGCCAGAGGTAAAACCAGCTGTTCACAGACTTTACAGCAGAAACAGTCAAAGTTTATTGGGTCAAAAAGATATATTCAGCCCAGGAGGTGGTGAGAACGTCCATCTGATACAGTTATTACCCTTCAGCACACAATCACAGTTTCATGACACAGGATCAGGATGAAGAGGAACAAAAAACAGGAAAACTGCTGAGTTTTAAAAAAATCAACACTAGAAAACTTTAATATATATGTATAGATGTACAACTTGCTTTTCTTGACCTTCTGGATGGTTCTGTGGACAGAGTCCAGGAACATCTGTAACAGTCTGGACAGGAAGTCCTACAGTCAGTGGAGACTCCACCTCAGGTGGAGGAGATCCTGTGAAGCTTCCAGATCCAGACTGACTTACAGCCGATGACTAACCAACCGGACCCTGTGATGACAGATGAGATCCAGAAGAAAGCAGCGGTGATAGATGTAGCAGTCTCAAGAGAAGACGCTGGAGAAACACTGAGGGCTGAAAGAGGAACCAGAGGTCATCATGTGACCTCCAACAGATCCCAGGTCCAGCCTCAGAGATCCTGAACAGAACCCTGAAGATCCCAGGGTTGGAGTGGAAGTGGAACAAAGAGGGTGAGCTGGGTGTTTTTACAGTGTTTTCATCTTCATCACATGGAGGATACTTGGATCTTTTATTTTGGAGGAAACACAGGAAGTGAGGCGTCTCCTGTACGTCTCAGAGGCTTTAAGTGAAGACTCTCAGTTTTTAAAAGGTTTTCGATCAGGTCAGGGACTTGTGGAAGCGTCACAGATCAAAATGTTCCTCTCCCTTCATCCTCCAGCTGCGTCTCTGTGGGAAAAACTGGATTAATGAGTTTGTCTTCTTCTGTGAATCTGAGCAGAACGGATCAGAGACACTTCTTAAATGTTCAGCCTCAAAGAACTAAAACAGGCTGAAAAACAAACAGCAAAAAGCTTCATGACTGCTTCCTGAGTTCATTCTGAAGTATTTCATATTTCCCAGAGCTGTAAAGTTGCTGTTTGTGAAATATTTCGTGCTCTGTGACGAACTTCCTGCAAGCTGCTCGTCTGAAGACGTTTTATTTTCTTAAAGGAAATGAAACAGTTTATTTAGCAGGTTCAGGCTGGAGGAATGTTTCTGTCCAACTCATTTGAAGGTTTGTTCACATTTCACGATCTGCTTTGCTGATCTTCAGTAAATATAACCTGAGAGGAATCTGAAGGAGTGTGAGCCTGTTTTAATCCAGCCTGAGCCGGATGTCAGCAGATGTTCTTCTTCGTGGCTTTCTGTCAGAAGATCCGTCAAAAAGGGGGGAGCTGAAATCTGCTCGGTTTTATCAGAGGAAATCATCAGGCTTTAATAGTTTTTTAATGAGTTTGTAGAATGCACTCTGGCGACAGCCTAATAAAGGACGAGCTGCTCAGAGACTCGGGCTGAATAATGTATAAGGGCAGAGGTAGCTCTAATGAAAAGATGATGGGAGGCATTCCTGAGAGATGGGGGGGAGGAAAGGTGCCAGCTAAAGTTAAAAGAGGGGGCCAATTAATCATCAAGTGCTTACAGAAGAAATTAAACAAAGGTGGGAGAAGGGGCCGGCAGTTTGACTTAGAAACGCAGAGACCTGAGGAGGCGAACAAAGAGGCTCTGATCTGTTTTAATGATTTCATTTTCACTTTCAACAAAGGAGGAGAAGCTTTCTTTAAGGAGGAAATGACACCTGCTTCAGGTGTGTGAGGAGAAGAAATCACCTGGAAAAAGACTGAGCTGAGGACGGAAGAGACGGATTAAAGAAAGGAAGGAAAGAACAAAAACTGGTTTGGAAAAACAAGACAAAAAGATTTAAGCAGGAAGTAACAAAGTAAAGGAAGGATGGAGACAAACGAAGGAAAAAAGTTATTAGGGATAAAGAAAACAAATGAAAAGAGATGAGGAGGAAGAAAGTTTGTGAAAGGAACAGGAAAGGACAGATTTAAGTAAGAAAAGAAGACAAGAAAGAGATCATTTAAAAGAATAATAAAAGATTTAACTTCTTATATTTAACACAATCAAAGATCAGTTTATTTGGTTTCCAACAGAAAACCAGTTTGTTGCTGTTTATTACCTCAGAAGTGTCTCCTTATAAGAGGAAACTTCTGTTGACTCTGATGTAACTGCATTTTGGTTTTTACTAATAAATCAAGATGCATTTTTATATTTTTGTTTTAATACCTTTAAATGATGGTGTTTTACTCAAGGTTGTCAGAATCTGGTCCTGAGCGACGGCTGGTTCAGAACTCAGTGAGATGTTCTCCTTTTAGCCTTTTAGCCTTTTAGCTTTTAGCTTTTAGCCTTTTAGCCTTTTAGCCTTTGGCTCAGACTAATATCTACACAACAATATGGACCAAACTGTGCTAAATACACATCGTTGTACACGTTACAGAGTAAACTGTCTTGATGACGAAGCTGCAGAACCTGTTCTGGACAAAGTTCTGTAAAAACTGCAGTTCAGGAAACAAACAGCAACAACATAAACAGAGACGTAAACTCGACTTAAACATTTCTCTGACTACAAACAGGTCATTTAAATCCCAGAAACAGAGACAGCTGTTATTTCTAACCTGACCACTGGAAGCCAGAGACTTTTAAACACGAAGCTCCGACTCGTCTTTGTGGAGACAAACAGGAGCTCATGCTGTTTCTGGCTGCTGTTAATAAAAGGAGCACAGAGACACACAAACAGAACTCTGTCATCATCAGAAAAGATGCAAAAAAGACAAACAGCGAGACAAACTTCAGACCAATAAAAACAACTCTGCATGAAAAGGAAAAATATGAAGAGCTTTAGGAAGCAGAACGCCTTCAAAAAGACCAAAACATCAGAAATGAACCACAGGAAACAAACTCAGAGACGACTGAATCCAGTTTCTGACTCTCATGAAGCTGGTTGAAGCTCAGAATCCGTCCTTCGATGGTGTTTCTGCTGCCGCTGCATCACGCTCAGTAAAACCAACAAGTCCGACCTGCGGGCTGTTATTTCAACAGAAACATGACTGAAAACTTTCTTCAGACCAGCTTCAGTGCTGCCAGATGAAGAGGAGAAGACGGGAAATGTTTGTTAGTGCTGCTGTTTTTGGACTCGCCTCGGCGTGTTTTAATGTCAGACATTAGTGCAGCGCTGAAGGTTTTATCTCCTCCCAGCATCCTTCACTCGTTTCCTCTCATCGCCTTCGTCTCTAAATGTTTGCTGCCGCCCGACGCTCCAAGGCCCTCTTTAACTTCATGATGTAACATCTGTGCAACACTCTGAAGGTCCAGATTTAGACTCTGGGTCTGGAGGAGACCGAGGAGCTTCAGCCACAGCTTCAGACACAAAAAGGTTCAAACAAAGAAACACGGAGGGATGAAAAGGAAAAAGAGTGAGTGTTAAAATATTAACCCATAAAAAACTGATTCATCTGTCAGTGAAGAAAACAACTAAAAGAATTAAACTCCTAATAAAAATAACCACAGGGCTCCTCATGCAGTAATTAGCTTTATTTTGTCTTTTTGTTGGATCGGACGGTTCTGATCCATTTCAGCCTTCGACATGAATGAAAGTTTTAGGAGAAAGACCCGGTCCAAATCAAATCCCCTCCCATCAACTAAAACTAAACTTCCAGCCTGGATTTAGACGTTTGTCTTTTCTTTGATGCATTAACTGTAAAAATCTGGGTTCTTGTTGCACAGATTCTCTGATAAAATAAAACCTAATGGTGGAATCGTTCCAGTTTGATTCTTCTCTGTCAAATTTCCTCGAGGATCATTTTTAGGAGCCAATGTTTCCTCCACCCTTCAACTGAAGGTCAAAGTTTCTGCTCCTGATCTTTAAATACTCGATGCTTTGACACCAACCTGACAGGAGCTTCCTGCAGCTTCTGAGAAGACATTCTGGGATCCTTGGACGGGTCCAGTTTGTGTCAGAACGAGTTGGACAAACCGAATTAAAAGTTGTGTGAAAGTTGAAGAACGTTGAGGGAGGAGAGGGTAAGGAGTGAAGGTGAAAAACAAGAAGCAGGAAACGAAAGCAGTCGGGTCAGGAAGTGATGTCTCTACAAGCCCAAATCAAAAAAAGGTCAAAGGTTAAATTTCTATAAATGCAAATTTAAAAACCACAGAAAAAAGATGTAGTCCTTGAAGGCAGCACGTGTTTCTGGAAAACCTCTGATGGACT
>NW_023665878.1:10327-11657 GCF_001649575.2 Kryptolebias marmoratus | reverse complement strand
GGGGGGTCTTGTTTTAATTCAGGATTCTTCTCTGACTGAAACAAACTGCAGCTCATGGTTCTCTCTGACCAGCAGGGGGAGCTGCAGCTCCTTCAAATGTTTGGAACTGTTCCTTTAATCCATTCTGTCTCCTCTGTCTCGCGCCCCCTGCTGACCTTTGACATATAAGGACATGTCCGCACGGCAACAGCTGACGTTCTTCAGTCTAAAAACAGCCTGAGATCCCAGTGAGCTGCCGTTAGGCCTCAACTGTCCTCTGCTGCTGAGTCACTTCGGTTTACTTGTCTCTGGGAACACCTTTGTCTCCCTCACCTGTCGACCGAGTCCACCTCGTCTCCATGGAGAGTCTGGAGAAGCAGCTCATCTGTCCCATCTGTCTGGAGATTTTCACCAAGCCGGTGGTCATCCTGCCATGTCAACACAATCTGTGCCGCAAGTGTGCTAACGATGTCTTCCAGGTGAGACAGACACACACCTGAGGGACACACTCACCTGTAAGGTCAGTCTTTTTCCCACTCGGTTTTCAGTCCTTGAAGAGACGAGAATTGGATCAGTTTTTTGATCCAACCCGTCACGGTGAAACAGATGTGTTCATTTATTTGCTATAAAACCTTTCAGCTGATTCATGTTGATGATGTCACATGACCTCAGGTGTTTCTTCAGGTGGTTTAATCAGACTGGCACCAGAGTCGAGTCATTCTTTCTTCAATTGGAAGCTTTTTGTTTTTATGGCATTTAAGTTTTTGAAAGTGTCCGTGAATGCACCATCAGACATCCTGTAAACAAACAGTAAATAACAACAAACCTCAGGAGAGAAATCAAACATTTCAATATTTAGTTTGGGTTAAAACAGGAATGATGCTGAAATGATCTTTGAGAATAAAGCAGCTAATAAAACAAGCTCCGCCCCTTTACCTGTTATTCTGTTGTAGTCTTCACCCAGCATCTTCATTAACCTCCTGCAGTTAAAGACAGTCCGTCTCTACCTGTGCGTCCCCTGCAGGCGTCCAATCCTTACCTGTCCACAAGGAGTGGCTCCACAGTGACCTCTGGTGGACGTTTCCGCTGCCCGTCCTGCCGGCATGAGGTGGTCCTGGACCGACACGGAGTGTACGGGCTGCAGAGGAACCTGCTGGTGGAGAACATCATCGACATGTACAAACAGGGGAGCAGCAGGTGCAAACACACACACACACACACCTGCACACACACAGGTACAAACACACACACCTGCACACACAGGTACAAACACACACACCTGCACACACACAGGTACAAACACACACACCTGCACACACAGGTACAAACACACACACCTGCACACACAAGT
>NW_023665878.1:2161-9498 GCF_001649575.2 Kryptolebias marmoratus | reverse complement strand
ACAAACACACACACACACAGGTACAAACACACACACACAGGTACAAACACACACACAGGTACAAACACACACACACACACAGGTAAAAACACACACCTGCACACACAGGCACAAACACACACACAGGTACACACACACACACACACACACAGGCACAAACACACGCACACAGGTACAAAGACACACCTGCACACAGAGGTACACACACACACCTGCACACACAGGTACAAACACACACACAGGTACAAACACACACACAGGTACACACACACACCTGTGTGTGCTGAGCAGAGCTAAGGTCCACCCTGCGGCTCTTTGAAGGTGAAACAAATAAACTTTGAGAAGCCATCTTTTCTGTAAGATGTAAAAACTAAAGACAGATTAAATCCCTGAAAATCACAAGTTTTATCTTTACTGTGTAATTCTTGAAGTGCTGGGAACAGAAACCCAACAGAAATCATTCGGGTGCCTCCATGTTACTCAGACTGCGGCCATCTTAAATACTTTATCGCCATGGCGCCTGAGCGGGTTCCTTTCATGGTTCTGCTGAATTCGATTCGTCCGGCTGTGTTCTGCAGGACCTGTGCACACAGAGATGTTACTTCTGGATTAGCTGCTATCTGGGGTCTGCGTTTTTCTGTAGTCTTATGGGGACAGTTTGGTTTGTGAGACTTGGTTGAATTTCTTTTGTTTGTTGTTTATGAGGACATCACTGTTTATAAACAGGTGGGTCACATGACTTAAATGTTGCTCAGGGTGTCGAAGCTGTGCTGCTCATTGTGTTGTGTTTTAGTTGGTGTTGACTGGTTTGTTCGTATCAGGAAATGTTGGGGTTGTCACAGATTGTACAATTCTTTAATGACTCTCTGGCCTCAGCAGAGGTTTGCGCTCTCCAAGGGCTCCTAGTTTCAAAGTGGATTTCATTGCTTTGACTGATTACCCAGGGTCTAAAATCCAGCAGAACTGACCCAAATCAGTGGTTCTGATGTGTTTGTTATGGTTTCCTGTCTGTCTGTCTGTCAGTAAGCCAGTTCCAGAAGTGAAGACAGAGCAGCCGATGTGTGAGGACCACGAAGGCGAGAAGATCAACATCTACTGCAACACCTGCTGCGTCCCCACCTGTTCTCTCTGCAAGGTGTTTGGAGCTCACAAGGACTGCGAGGTGGCGCCACTCAGCAACGTCTTCAGCCAGCAGAAGGTGCATGCAACACAGCACACACACAAACCACACGTACAGAAGACACACAACACGGGACTGCAAGGTGGCGCCACTCCACGTCTTAATCCTGCAGGAGGTGCACACAATATACAACAAAGACACAACACAAAGATAACACACAACAAGCACACGAAACAGACCATAAACACAACACAAAGCTAGAGAAGCCAGGTTGAGATGCTGTGATCAGGAGGTGAGGAGTGAGTAGATGTTGGAGCTGGAGCTCCCAGGTAGGAGGACAAGTGGAAGACCTCTGAGGACATTCATGGATGCAGTGAAGGTGGACATGAAGATGGTTGGTGCAACAGTAACGGAGGCAGGGTGAGGTCAGCTGACAGACGAAGTACATTGTGGATATTTGTGTAATATTGTCTATTATTATGTAAAAATGTGTAAGACTGAGTGCTGCTGTGTAATGTTGTATGTTACTGGTGCAGGTGGAGCTGACTGATTGTGTCTCCATGCTGGTTGGGAACAACGAGAGGATCCAGGCAATCATCAATCAGCTGGAGGAAACCTGCAGAGCTGTCGACGTGAGTTCAGCTGAGAGCTCCAGGGGCCCTGGGTCCAGGGGCCCTGGGTCCAGGGGCCTTGGTTCCAGGGGCCTTGGTTCCAGGGGCCATGGTTCCAGGGGCCCTGGTTCCAGGGGCCCTGGTTCCAGGGGCCATGGTTCCAGGGGCCATGGTTCCAGGAGCCTTGGTTCTAGGGGCCTTGGTTCCAGGGGCCATGGTTCCAGGGGCCTTGGTTCCAGGGGCCATGGTTCCAGGAGCCTTGGTTCCAGAGGCCATGGTTCCAGGAGCCTTGGTTCCAGGGGCCTTGGTTCCAGGGGCCTTGTTTCCAGGGGCCTAAGAATGTAAACCTGACCTTTGTGGGGGTGCTGTTTTGGGTCCTGGGTTTTGTGGTTCTTGTTAGCTGTTTTGTTTTTCTGTTTCCTTCTGTGAGTTCAGTTTGTTTCCCAGTGCCTCCCTGTGTTATCTTTCACTTCACTCTTCATCTCACACCTGCGCCTCGTATTCATCACACTCAGCTGTCGCGACTTGCTTCATCACTGTCCGTCTGCTTCTCAGTTCCTCAGTCCCCCGCATGTCACCTGTGTGCTCCTTGCATCTTGTTCTGATGCCCCCCAGCTGTTATTTTAGTCTTTAATAAGTCCAGTCCTCTGGTCCAGTCTGCATCCTCGAGTCCTATCTCTAAGGACCTGAGTCTGGACAGATGGGGGTTGGGGGGACTTGGAGGAAAACGTTGAGAATCACTGTCTAAAGGCCTGTAAGTCAGTCTAGATGCCTGTTGGTCAGGTTCAGAGTCCTCGTCGTGTGTAAGCCCCTCCCTCTGACAGCTGAACGTCTGTTTGCAGGAGAACGGTCGCAGGCAGAAGTCAAAGGTGTGCGAGATGTTTGACCACTTGTTCGCACTGCTGGAGGAGAAAAAAGGTGAAATGACGGTGAAGATCAACGGCGAGCAGGAGGAGAAACTCGACTACATTCGAGGTCTGAACAGGAAGTACAGCGAGCACCTGGACGCAAGTGCCAAACTTCTGGAGACCGCCATCCAGATTATGGACGAATCTGAGATGGCGGTGTTTCTTCAGGTGAGCCTGAAGGCAGCACTGATGCTTTATTGGTAAACCAGAACGATGTTGTTAATGTTCCTGTTGGTAATAAAGTTTCTGTTTGAACTTCCTCCGCAGTCGGCTAAACCTCAGCTGCAGAAGTGAGTTTCTGTTCCCGTCTGTTTGCTTTTGTTGTCAGTTATTGTTCGTTGTTTTCATGCTTGTTGTTTTCATTCACTGAACTCACTGCTGTCCTTTCAGTCTTAGACTGATTTGTTGTTGTTTTGAGACGTCTGCATTGAAGTTTTCGGTCTCAGACTTGTTTGTTGCTTTGTGTTGTTGTTTGCCGTCTCTGTGCCGGGTTCTCCTGCTCAGGCTTGTCCAGGCCACTGACACCACTCACCTGGATAAAGTCCAGCCTGGCTACGAGAACATGGAGCACTTCAAGGCAAACTTTGAGCATCAGAGGAGAATTCTGATGGACATCGACTTCATCAAAAGTAAACAACTGCCTCACTGACCAATCAGACAGCAGAATGTTCCCATCATTCACAGTCCTAATGAGGTGTTCCTCTTCAGTTGATGAAGATGATGAGGACAGTGAAGAAGAGGCAGAGGCAGGAAGTCACTCTGAGTCGCAGCAGCTGGTACCACCTGCAGCGGCCAATCAGCAGCCTCCGCTGTCACTTCTCCTTTCTGCCACGCCCCCTCAGAAACCATCAGAGACTGCACAGACAAAAAGCCCCACCCAATCATCAGCATCGTCATCATTCAGTCAGACCACGCCCCCTTTGCCTCTCCCCACCAATAGAACCGCCCCTCAGGTATGAAATCTTTGGCCCGGTCCCAACACTCGACCCCACGCCCCTCTGTGAAGGGTGTACTCAGTGGAAGTGCACAGAAGGGTTGGTGTGTGTTGGTTTGACAGTATTCACACACCTGTACAGCAGAGTGAAACAAGAATTATTTCAATACTTTACATTTAAAAACTGCTTTTTTCCTGACAGACGCAGCTCGCTCTGTCACCGCCGCCATATTTCCACCTTCTAATTCAAAACCCTGTCATTATCAATAAAGATAATATTTTTTAAAAATCAATCATGCAGTGAGAAATGTGGGTAAATATTTTGCCGAAGTCGAACATGCATGAACGCACATTTGAAGGATACCAGGGTGGAACCAGGGTGGAACCAGGGTGCAAGTGCGAGTATTGGGACCAGGCCTTTATGTGACATGTGACCACACTGAGGTCACGTGACCTCGGTGGTGACGTGACCTCGGTGGTCACGTGACCTCAGAGTGGTCATGTGACCTCAGTGGTCATGTGACCTCAGCGTGGTCATGTGACCTCAGTGGGGTCATGTGACCTCGGTGGTCATGTGACCTCAGTGGGGTCATGTGACCTCAGCGTGGTCATGTGACCTCAGCGTGATCATGTGACCTCAGCGTGGTCATGTGACCTCAGCGTGATCATGTGACCACTCTCAGCAGCTGTTTGGGTGAAACCTTTTGTTTGTCTCGGCAGTAAAAGCTTGAAACGTTCCTTCTCTTTCAGTTGGAGCAGCAGAGCGAGTCAGAGGACAGAGATGGACCCAAACATGTCTTCTCCTTCAGCTGGCTCAACCAGAAATAAGACCCTTGGAACCAGTGGAACCAACAGTGGAACCAATGGAACTATTTTAACCATTGGAACCTTTGGAACCCACTGGAACTATTAAACTATTGGAACCAACAAAACTACAGGAACCGTTGGAACAGTTTTGATTTTTTTTGTTTTTAAGATTTCAAAATAAAATTACCATAACAATCCAAAGTAAATTATATAATTCATGAAATAATTAGATTCAGTTTGAAGTTTTCAGATGTTTTTTCTGAATTGTTTTAATTTTTAAACCAAGAAAGAAACTATCAAACATCTGGAACATCTGGAACATCAGGTTCATCGTGTTTCTAACATCTAATGGTGTTCTGACACAGCCATGCAGCCCGGTTCTGAATCCCGGTTCTGCAGCCCGGTTCTGCAGCTCGGTTCTGCAGCCAGGTTCTGCAGCCCGGTTCTGCAGCCCGTAGGACCAACCTGCTGGACGTGTTGTTTTGATTTTATTGTTTCTCTCTTGTTCGGCCACACCCCCGTACTTTTATCTTCTGAACACAATAAATATGTTTAAAATACAAATGTAAAAAGTCTTCTTAAACCTCTTTAAACTGGAGACAAAACGATAATCTTCCAAAATCAATTGATTAATGAAATCAATTAACTGGAGAAAAAAGAAATAAATAAAAAAGCACCACATGTGTTCTTTACCATTGATTATCTTTTTATTTTATTTTATTTATCGCAGCTCAGGAGCTCGTTTTAACTCCTGAAAGTTCAGTTTTTCTGAAAATGGCCGCCGCCTCATTTTCCAAAGCTGTCCATCATCATGCGGTTGGTGTGGACCTGCTGGGCCACCTGCTCGGCCCGGGCCATCTCCAGAACCTCCCTGAGGAGATGGAACGTCAGATCCAGAGACAAGGGGGGCTCATCGGACCTCTTTCTCCTCTTCCTCTCCTCCTCTTCCTCCTGCAGCTGCAGCAGAGCCTTGATCATCACTGGGGGGGAGGAGTGGGGGAGGTCAGAAGCACCTCCTCCTCCCCCCAGGGAGAACTCCTCCCCCAGATGGAGGAGCAGCGAGCGGGGAATGTTGGGGGGGTCAGCGGGTCGCCCGTCAGCTGATGGGGGGAGGAAGGAACCGAGCAGAACCGAGATCCAGAGGAGCACATTCAGCTTCATCTCACAGCAGGAATCTGCAGGAAGAGGTCAGGGGTCAGAGGTCAGGGGTCAGGGGGTCAGAGGTCAGGGGTCAGGGGGTCAGGGAAGAGAGACATGAGAAGAAAAAAACTCACAGAATTTAATTTTTTTTTCCTTCGAGTCACTTTCAGAGTTTAAGGACTTGATCTGGGTCAGATTCAGGAGACCTCAAGAGACCTCAGGGGATCTCAGGAGACCTCAGGGGACCTTAGGGGATCAAAGGAGACCTCAGGAGACCTCAGGTGCCCTTAGGGGACCTCAGGAGACCTCAGGTGCCCTTAGGGGACCTCAGGGGATCCTGAGAGACCTCAGAAGAGCCGGGGAGATCTGAGAAGGTCCCAGAGTCTCATTTAAACTAAAAGCAAGTTTATTGTGAAGGGACAGGATTGAATTAGAGCTACAGATACGCATTGATCAGTGTCCTACCTGCTCAGCGAAGCGTCTCTCTGCGTCTCCTCTGTTGTCCTGATTCGTCCGTCTGCTCGTTGTTTTATACCTGAGACGCGAGGAGGGGGAGGGGCTTCTGGGATGACTCACAGCCTCTGAGACAATGAAGATGATGAAGATGAAGAGTTTTCTTCATGTTGAACATGTTGATGAAGGTGATTTGACCTTTCTGTGGACGGATGCTGTGACCTTTAACTCCTGCAGAGACATAAACTCAGCCGGCTTCGTTTCACTTGCTGTCCTCTGAGGACGGAAACAGAGACACAATCAGGAACTTTGGGTTTTATTCAGTCAACCTGGAGACCCCAGAGCCTCAGCAACAAGCACCAGTCCTCCCGAGCTTCACCTGTCCAGGTTCACTTCCTCTCCTCTAATGAGACCAGCTGCAGTGCATCATGGGAGTCTGGTTGGATCGGTCTAATTCCTGCAGCTCTGACATGGTTAACGTTAGCTCCCAGAGGACGCTGGGAGACGAGGCGAGGTAATTACTGGACCCTGCGTCAGTAAAGTTCGGTTCTGTTTGTGAAAAACTGTGAAAGAAAGAAACGAGCGTCCTGCAGAGAGCGAGGGCTTTGTTTAAAGGTCGATGTGAAGTGGACCGAACACACCTGTCACCTGTCCTGGTCGCTGACCAACAGGTGGCCTGAATGTCTGACCTTTGACCTCACAGACGGGTCAAACAGATTTTGATGTTTTTATTTTTCTCTAAGCAGGTTTCTGTTGTTTCATGAATCCGTTCTAAAACCAGCTGAAATGAACTCAGTGCTTTTATTGTGACAGTCTGCCTTCTCACTTCCGTGACCATGACTGTGAAAAGCTGAACCGGAAGCAGCCAACATGGCGGGTCGAGACCGTGTCGTTCACCTGCTCAGGCATCTGGAGCGCGCGGCGTAAGTTCGGTTCGGTTCGGATCAGAATAGTACAGTTGCTTTCATGTCTTTATTTCCGGGTCTGAGAACCTGAAGCAGACACGTGGGTTCTCCTGGACCAGATCCGAACCTCAGAACTGGTCCGGTTCGGGTCTGAACGGTCCAACGACCCCTCTGGAACAGGAAGCTAACTTCAGTACCACAGGGTCCGAGTCCGGTTCTGAGTCCAGACCTGGACGGGGACACTGTCTCCGCTGTCTCCGCTGACTCCACTGACCAGTTGTTTGTTTGTTTGTTTGTTTGTTTGAACTTCTTTAACCTGAAGTGACCTCAAAGTCCTCCATTCAAAACTCCGTCTGTGTGTGTGTGTGTCTCTGTGTGTGTGTGTGTGTCTCTGTGTGTGTGTCTCTGTGTGTGTCTCTGTGTCTCTCTGTGTGTGTGTGTGTGTGTGTGTGTGTGTGT
>NW_023665878.1:0-1724 GCF_001649575.2 Kryptolebias marmoratus | reverse complement strand
GTGTGTCGCTCTCTCTCTGTGTGTCTCTGTGTGTGTCTCTGTGTCTCTGTGTGTGTGTGTGTGTGTGTGTGTCTGTGTGTCTCTCTCTCTCTCTGTGTCTCTGTGTGTGTGTCTCTGTGTGTGTGAGAACAGGTGCAGATGTCCTGCTCACTCCAACACCTTCTCTCAAGGTAAGGCCTGCTCTGATACTCTGATCGATCAGTATCGATCCGTGTTTGACACCAACACGTTCTGTAGGTGGAGCTGCGAGCTGCACCGCCAGGAGGACGGACTACGCCTTCGAGGTAACGCCCACAGGTTCAACAGCTCGGAGGATTCAGACGATCAGCTGATTTCCTGTTTCAGATGGCGAGTTCGAGCATCCGCTATGGAGCTGGAGTCAGCCGAGAGGTTGGCATGGTAACCACCTTCATCTTCCTCATCAGCACGTTTTGTTGCTCAAAGATAAGAAACATCAAATTAAACCTGAAAACACCTGGAGACAAGTGTGCCCCGCCCCCCCAGCACTTTCAGGTGCTGCCATAAGACCCCGCCCCCCCAGCACCTTCAGGTTCTGCCGTAAGACCCCGCCCCCTCTGCACCTTCAGGTGCTGCTGTAGTAATTTTACTCTATTGTTTCAACATAGAACACCTGAGAGCAGGTACTGATCTGGGTTCTGTTGTTGTGGACCCGCGGGTCATCCACAGGACCTGCAGAACCTCAGAGCTCAGAACGTGTGTCTCATGACGGACAGGAACTTGTCCCGCCTCCCTCCTGTGAAGGCCATCCTGGAGTCTCTGGTGAAGAACGGAGTCCGGTTCAAAGTCTACGATAACGTCCGGGTGGAGCCCACGGACTCCAGGTGAGGCAGGTCACATGACCTGTACAGGTGCTCTCTGATTGGTTGTTGGTTAGTGGTTCTGGGCTGTCCTTACAGACGTTCTGCCAGCTGTTCAGGATCGTTTTCCTGAAGTTCTGTGACTTCCTGAGTTTACCCACAGATTCTAGACAGAACTTTATTCAAACTTTATTCAGACTTTATTTAAACTTTATTCAGACTTTATTCAAACTTTATTCAAACTAAGGTGATGAACAAGAATTCTTGTTACATGGTAACAAGAATGTTCCGGCTGATCTTCAGCGGGGGGGTGATGTTCCTCTCCTGTTCCTTGCAGTTTCAGAGAAGCCGTCTGTTTTGCTAAAAGCGACGTGTTCGACGTGTTCGTGGCGGTGGGTGGGGGGTCGGTGATGGACACCTGTAAGGCAGCCAACCTGTACTCCTGTCACCCTGAGGCCGACTTCCTGGACTTTGTTAATGCTCCGATCGGAAAAGGCAAGCCGGTAACGGGAGCGCTGAAGCCGCTCATCGCAGGTACGTCACGGTTCTGCAGGTTCTGCAGGTTTGTTGTTTTAACCTCCTCACCTGGTTCGCTTGGTCCCAGTTCCTACGACTGCAGGTACCGGCAGTGAGACCACCGGGGTCGCCATCTTTGATTACGAACCTTTAAAGGCCAAAACAGGTGAGAACAACAATTGATCTGCACTTCCTGTGGAGACTTCACAATAAAAGCCTCAATCAACTGATGATTCAGCAACAACCATATGTTCCGTTGTTCTCCACGCCGCGTTCACTACGTTCTCTTCATGTTGTTCTAAGCAGGGGGAGTTTCAGTAAAATGCTACAAGAAAGATCTTCATCTTTCATTGAAGCAGGAGGAACGTCCCGGTGGGAGAACGTATCCTG
>NW_023665877.1:9907-11736 GCF_001649575.2 Kryptolebias marmoratus | reverse complement strand
ACGACACTGGGTCTAGCCCAACCCAGTGTGTTTCCTGGATTCCAAAAACCAGACAAATCCTGTGTTCCAGGAATCCTCCTGTTATCACCTCCCACTGTTCCCGAGTTCTGGCAAAAACATCCGGACATAACTGGCAAAAACAACCGGACATTCCTAACAAGGCCTGGTGAACTTCTGCACTATCTTCTCCTCCACAGAGTCAATGCTGTTGGCCGTCTAATGCATTGGCTGGGAATCGAACCCAGGTCACCCACATGGCAAATGAGAATTCCACCAATGAACCACCAATACTGCTCTGAGTACTCGCAAGTGCACACGCACGCTGACGCTGTGTTAGCATTGAAATCCCTGAACACTTTGTTTGGCCTCATATTGATTCTGAAAAGCACAGAGGAAGTGACATCAGCCAAGCATTTGCGTACCAAAAGGGTTCATTCTCGTCACCACAATACTTTCACGTAGTTCCACTCGTTTTTTCTAACAAGCTAGCAAACGCCACAGGTGAGAAGGAGAAGCCAACCTCTTGTCCAACCTCTCCTGTTTTCTGCCAGCTCTCAGACTCCAGTTGACTTTCCCGAATGTCACTAACGTCCAAGGATAGTCACACAAGGTATCATTATACGCCGATGATGCCGCGCTTCCTGATGCAACTCTCAACAAAAGACCACATTTGAAGCAACTGAATCTCAGAAATAAAATAGAAATGTATTGAAGATCAAATTGCAGCTGTGCATAGAAGCAACAACATTTGAGCACTCCCTCAACTATGGACTGAGTTGAGCTGTCTGTTTCTCGGTAAGGGTAATCAGAGCTTAAGGAAATGTGTCTTATGATCTGCTTTTGCACAAAAACCAAAGCTGCCATTTATACTGAGGAACTACAGCTGTGTATAACGCACTTGCAAGGATTACAACGCTGTCAGGGACGAGTAGAGTGAAACACACTGTAACATGCTAGACTAAATAACGCAACATGAGTGTCAGTTTCACTTGGAGCTAATGTGAGAATCTGCAGTGGAACCAGTGCAAGCTCTAATGTTTGATTCCAGTCACACTTTTAATAAAGCACCAAGACACTGTCCATTGACGTGAAGTAAGGGGAGAGATGCCTGTCGATGGAGAAAGCAGTCCCAGTTCCTGACAACTTAGTAGTTTTTTTGTCAAAGGTAACAGACAGAGCAGCGTATCTGAGCTGTACTCAAAATTTGTTTGATGACAACATTTTATCTCTTGTCCAAGACAGCGTTTCCTTGTGAGTAACACTTGCCTGAAAAGGGTGTGAAGTGTTGTGAACTATTGTTGAGTCATTAGCACGTTTTGAGTTGTTAAGTTCCTGTGTTCTTAGTGCCATTGACCCATCATGTTTGGGTTTTCTTTCTTGGGGATTGTTGCTATTGGACAGTGATGTTCTTCATGTTGTGAGGTATTTTGAGCTTCCCAAATGTCAGGGTTTTGAATTATTTAACCTGCTAAGAAAGAATCACACTGGAGAGGATTTGTTTATCTTTTGTGAAAGCTTCCGCAAGAGAAGAAGTTCTACAACAGCAACTAAAAGCGTGCTGTCCAAGAAGTTCTGACTCTTTACTTAAACTTTCTTTTTTATTAAAGGAAGAAAAAGGGGTTGGCCTGACCTGGCCAAAACTAGTCCAGTCCATAGTTCAAACACACACATCTTAACAATAACAAATAACTGTTTGGGAGAGCCAGATGGTGTGGCGCCCGACGTCTGACCTTCGTGTGTCACGTAGGCAGTTTTACACATAAACACAAAGGCTGATAACATTAAAAACCCTGACACATGTTTTTAGACTGAGGGAGGAAACCGGAGCA
>NW_023665877.1:4503-5761 GCF_001649575.2 Kryptolebias marmoratus | reverse complement strand
GAGTCTCCAGGTGACAGTGTGGACTCCTCAGGGCAGCAGAAAGCAGCTTCACTCCTGAATCCTGCAGGTTGTTGTTACTCAGGTCCAGTTCTTTGAGACCAGAGGACTGGGAGCTGAGGACTGAGGACAGAACTTCACAGCTTCTCTCTGACAGGTTATAGCAACTCAGCCTGAAGAGAAGATATTAAGAAGAAAATAACATTTAGGAAGAAAAATTAAAAACTCAACAAACTGTGATCTGTGTGAAACTGCAGAGTGAATGCTGAATGATGCTGCTGAAATTGGCAAAAGAAGCTGATGGTGAGTTATTGAAGCTAAAAGAGGCAGAACACCAACTAAAACAGTGATGTACAATCCTGGTCCTGGAGGACCACTGACATGCATGTTTTAGTTGTTTCTCTGCTTTGAAACACCTGATTCAAATGACTGAGTGATTACCAGGCTTCTGCAGAACTCAAAGACCTGCTGAAGAGCAGGGGAACATCTAAAACATGCAGGATAGTGGCCCTCCAGGACCAGGACTGGACACCACTGAACTAAAAGAAGAACAGTAGCTAAAAGCCAAAAGCAGTGTAGCAGGAGGGAGATGCCCTGCTTCCAACGGGGGTGTGGCAGGAGGAACTAGGCCCGCTCCCAATGATTCACACCTGGGCTGCTTAATTGGCTGTCAGCGACAGCAAGTATTTAGGGAGGTTCTCTTTACCGCTCTGTTATGCTTCTGACATGGTCACAAATGCAGTTCGGCTTTGTTATTTGGTTGGAGGTTTGCATGTTTCAACTGACTCAAAATTACTGCTTGGGTTTCCCTTTTGTGGGGGTGTGGTAGCAAACTTACCAACGCGGCTACAACTTGGTGGGGTCCTGCTGTTTTGCTTCTCTGCCTTTGGTGCAGTTTCACTTCATGCCGTCTTGTTTATGTTTTGTCCTGCTTCCACTGGTGTGTTCTATTTTGGAAGCAGCTGATACAAAAACTGTGATTTGCAGTCGAGGTGCAATAATAAATAGCTTTGACTCTTTCCAGTCTGGTTTTCGTGCTCACCACAGCACGGAGACAGCCCTTGTAAAAGTGTTCAATGATATCCATATAAATACAGACTGTGGGAGAACCATAGAGCTGGTTCTGTTGGACCTCAGTGCAGCTTTCGACACTGTTCACCATGACATTTTACTGAATCGACTGGAGAGTTGGGTTGGACTCTCCGGTCCAGTGCTCAACTGGTTTGAATCTTACATAAAGAACAGGGATTTCTTTGTTTCA
>NW_023665877.1:1837-2718 GCF_001649575.2 Kryptolebias marmoratus | reverse complement strand
CCTTCAAGGAATGCTAGGCCTTTAATGAGCGAGTTTTTCTGGAGGAGGGTGTGGGTGTTTGGGTGGGGAGCAGGGCTCCATCTTTACCACTTTAGCTCATTTCCAGAACAACACTTAGACTGGAATCTGGATCAGACTTTTTACAGACATTGGACCCTCTTCAAAACACAGTTTGGAGTTTCTGACATCTATTTTCCTGTCAGGTGTGAGCACTGATACCCTCTTTTTAACTTTTACAGACATAGATTTCATAAATCACAAACTCTATTTTTATGTTTTTTCAGTGTAGAATGATTCACTAATCACTGAAATCCATCCAGTGGTTCAGGAAATATTTTACTAACAGATAAACAGGATTAAATTTCACAGTTACTGTCAAAGTTTTAAGGTGTTGCACAATGTGTAGTTCTCAGAGTATTTCTTAGGGAAGATGCTCAGCTACGACTACAGCAAAGTTTAGCTCAATATCTATAAAATTGAGTTAAAGCTTTATATATTTAGGCAGCTTTGATTAGTTGTGGCAGCCATGTTTAATGTGGACCCCAAAACTTATCAATGTAAGCTGAAAATTTAATTTAAAAAATTAAAAAAATTGTTTTGTGATTCATGAGATATTTTGCTAACAGTACAACCCCCTCCTCTGTCTACACAAGCACGCACACACACACACAGGTGGGTGATAAACATGTCTGACCTCAGAGTCTCCAGTCTACATTGTGGACTCTCCAGAAAACCACACAGCTGCTTCACTCCTGAATCCTGCAGGTTGTTGTCACTCAGGTCCAGATGTCTCAGATGGGAGGGGTTGGACTTCAGAGCTGAGCCCAGAGAAGAACAGCTGATCTCTGACAAACTGCAGATCCTCAAACTGAATAAAGAAT
>NW_023665877.1:0-996 GCF_001649575.2 Kryptolebias marmoratus | reverse complement strand
GAAGATGGAGGAAAACAAGTCCATATACAGGGTTCCGGAAAGATGACCGAAGGAGGATGGGCCAGTTCTTTGTTCAGGTTAAAATGCTATGTTTTAGTGATTTAGCTCAGACATCTTCTGGTGTTCCTGCTGTGAGCTGGTAAGGAGTGTATCCCTTAGTACTAAGGCTAATAAATCTTTTAAACTGAAGATACTGTTTCTGACCATTTTTGACTCCTGGTTTCTCTGTGAATTTTCCGGTCCGTCGTGAGGAGAGGTTTTTAAAGTTTGAGTTTCATTTAGGTAATATTTTGTCTCCTCAACAAATATGAGATTTTATTCAGTTTCTGTGTATTGCACAGCTAAAATTTACATAATATTAGAGTTTTAATTTAGATGCAAATTTATTTCAATTGTTCATAGAAAACTAACTAAAACCTCTGAAGCTCTTTTTTTAATCAACTAAACTTACTGTAGATTTAACAAACCAGCCTCTAGGGAGCACAACCCAGTGTATCTTTTGTGCCCGTCCCAATCCAGATAAATGTTGAGGGCTGCATCAGAAACAGGGCTCTCAAATTTTGATCTGAGCTTGGAGTGAGATTTTGAGCTGATAGAAGTCGTTAGATGACGTGATCGCCTAATTTGTACATTGGCCCTGTTGGTCAGGCTGTAGGAGAGAGGAATATCAACGTTGGCAAGACAAAAAAAATGTGTAAAAAAACACTCAAGATATCTTTAGATCTTTATGAACTATATGAAATAATTTTATAACTTTAATGCTTTGCCTGAACCCACACTACATAAATTAATTTGTTAGAATATCAAATTTAACCAAAAGACAGTTTTGTGTCATGGAATTGGTAGCTCTACATTTAGCCCTCCTCTTTTATTCACGGTTGGGACCACAGGGATATATTTTAACGCAACAGAGTTAGTTAAAAAAATAAAAATTACTTTAAAAATAACATTTACATCATATTTCCATCCTGCTTTGTAATCCAGGACAGGATCAGC
>NW_023665876.1:0-11852 GCF_001649575.2 Kryptolebias marmoratus | reverse complement strand
GGAGAAAGGGGAGAGAGTGGCAGGGAGACAAAAAGAATGAGCTTCCTAGTCAGAGGAAGTGGTGCATCTTATGGTGGATCTGACGTCATCTGGAGACACTGGCCAGCTGCCTCCACTTCCAATCAGCACCAATTAAGGAGTCCAAAACATGGAGGTTAGAGACCCAGAGAAAAAGGCCTTGGGCCGTAACAACGGTAATACTCCAAGCTCAACTTCGAAGCAGTTATACCTACACGCTGATTCTATTGTTGCTTAGTCACCAACCTCCAAACAACCAACATAGAGAAACATTGTGAAACCATTCTCTGAGGACGAGATCCATCACCCAGTCAAGCATCAGATCATCTACTGCTAGCTCAGCTGCGCTCAGAGCTCAAGCAAAAGCTGAAGCTGCCCATATGCAATCTTCATTTGCTAAAAGAGAAGGGGAGATGATGGTGGAAGAAGCTACGTTAAAAGCAAAAATGCACATTTTAAAGATGGGAAAAGATACAGCCACAGCCAGTGCAGAAGAGGCAGTATTTGTAGCTACAGAAGAGGACAGAGAGAGATTCTCGTCACAGCATCAACATACTACTCATGACATCCAGTGCCATACAATGAACGAGTGAGTATGTTTTACAGCACAGCCATGAATCATTAGAACACCCCTCTAAGTTAATAGAGCCAGGAATGGAGAAGGTAGAAAAGGACATGAATATCCTAAAAATCGACATTGAAGAAGATACTTACCTACAAGAAAATACCAACTTCTAGCCTACACAGCAAGTTACACAATATACTATAGAGAACTGTGCTCTTCCACAGAGATATAGCCAAAGACCTCTGTATCCATCAACAAACCCAGTTTACCAAGAACAACCTATACAATAAAATCAGCTCCCAGATCACTTTTTAAGCAGTCAACGCCTGCATCAGACGTCACAAAATACCTAATGAGAAGAGAAGTAGTTACATCAGGTTTGATGGAGTTTGATGAGAGTGCAGAGAATTATTGGGCATGGGAGGCATCATTTCAAGGTGTTATTGATGAACTTAATTTACCTTCAAGAGAAGAGTTAGATCTTTCAGCAAAATGGCTTGGGCCAGAGTCTAAAGAACAAGCCAAAAGAATCCTAGACATACACAGTCACGACACAACCACAGGGCTAAACATGGTCTGGGAAAGATTAGAAAAGACATTTGGAACCCCAGAAGCTGTGGAGCATTCACTCCTAAGAAGAGTGGAGGATTTTCCCAGAATCTCAAATAGAGACAATGTGAGATTAAGAGAGCTCGGAGACTTCCTACTGAAACTGGAGTACACCAAAGAGGGAGGATACCTTCCTGGGTTAGCATATTTAGATACGTTGCATGGAGTGAATCCCATTCTAGAAAACTCCAATTTGGTCTTCAAGAAAAATGGATTTCTCAAGGATCGAAATACAAAGAACAATACCAGGTACTCTATCCGCCATTCACCTTCTTCTCACAGTTTGTTCGCTCTGAAGCAAAGATCAGGAATGACCTTAGTTTCATCATGTACCAAGGTCACCTAAGCACCAACAAAATAGAAAGGCTCTCAAGGTACAACAATAAAGTGCCGATCTCTGTCAAGAAAACTGAGGTGTTCTCTGAATCTACAGCAACTCCTATAAATGCAGCTGAAAAAGGAGCTACAGATCCAGAGCGACAAGCCCCATGCACTGAGGAAATGCTGTGCCTACCGCAGTAAGCCCATAGAAGAGTGTAACACCTTTTTTAAAGAAAAGAACATCTGCTTCAGGTGCTGTGGTTCAACCAGACATAGGGCGAAAGACTCAACAAAACTTCTGGAGTTCTTTTTTCTTCAAGCTATATACTATCTGTCCAGCTGTACATAGCAGATGTTTTACTGTCAGGGCAGAATAACCACCCTATGCTCAAAAACGGTGTAAGTTATGGACTGTTACGTCGAGCCACTGTTTTGCTAGCGTGATAGATAGGTATCTGACGGCTTTATATCGCCCGTCAGATAACGTTCCCCCAGTTTAATAAGAGGTGAATAGTATGTGATGGGGTGTATAAACTGCTTATGAAATGTTTTCACAATAAAAACAGAATGTTTTTTTGAGTATCATACACATTTTTGGTAAACGTTTTCTGTATTATGATATTATTAGCACATTTTATTCCTAAAAGAATAATGTTTTTTGTTTTTTTAATGAGAAATATTTGCCCCTCTAAACAATTCTTTTATTAGATAAGTCATTATTTATTTTAATTATTAATTGTTTTTGTCCACACATTGTCTATATTGTCCATAACAGAGTCTCTCTATCTATCACACTAGCAAAACGGTGGGTTAACTTCGCCAAAACAAGTTGTTTGACCTTTCACGGTCTCCGTAGTTCCCTTGCAGCGCGAGCACAGCGCGGCGGTTACGAGCATTGAACATGAACGCGCGCTTTTTGCCGCTTATGCGGCACGGAGACGCAGGGGGAACCATATCTGATAGTTGAACGCGGCTCAGTGTAACATGGACAACCTATTCCTTGGACAAAATTCATATTATTATTATTATTATTATCTTGAGCAAACATAATAGTAGAATGACATGAAAGTGCAACAAATACAATAAATTTTTCAAGGTTGATAGAAAGCATTTTAAGTGAGGTTTTACAAAATTTGATGTATCATAAGTGTTCAACAGTACCCATTATTCAGGGAAAAAACCAAAAACAAACATCAAATCTTGTCTATTTTAAACAGACAATAATTTCCAAAAGCAGAGATATACAAACAAGCCAACCTAGCCAGTGGGAAATATCTAAGGTAATGTACAGCAAGGTATTGTTTGTCCACTGGTTACTTAACTACAAAAATTAAAAAAACAGTAACGATAAAAGTCAAGTCATTGTTTTGTATTTTCCTTCCAATTTGAACTGTAAACAATGTCCTACTGGCCATGTGTTAAAAATAAATAAATATACAAGTGAATTGCCATATATTTATATTTCAAAACACAGAATACAGTATATGGCATAACTCCTTCCCATACTTGTGCCTCTTGTCTCCCGCTCTCAGCAGTCCCTGATCACTTGGTCCATGGACCTTTTCCATCCATTCATCCATCCATCCCCCATCCATTTCCTTACTCTTATCCATGGTTCAGTCACAAGGACAGTAGGTCCAGGAGAAGAAAAGTCCAGACATCCCTCTCCCTATCAAAACTCTCCATCGCCTCCTGAGGGATCCTAAGGCTTTTCCAGGCCAGAGAGACTGTAAGATCTCTCAGCAAGTTCTGGGTCTGCCACAAGTTCTATTCCTAGAAGGCCATGCCCCAAAAAGCTCCAATGGGAGGAACTCAGGAGACATCTTAATCAGATGCCCGAACCACTTCATCTGACTCTTTTGATTTTGTAGAAAAGCGGCTACTCTACTCCAAGCTCCCCTTGAATGGTGGCGCTCCTTCGATGAAGGTTGGAATGTAGAGTGACCAGTAAATCATGAACTTTGCCTTTTGGCTCAGCAATTTCTTTACTATGCCAGAATGAAGAAACCCCCTCATTATTGTATATGGAACTAAGCTTTGTTGATCGTGAGCCCAACAATATGTAGTTGGTATCACCCAACTTCACAAACAAGCTCCAGCTCCTTTCCTGGCAGTGAGGTGGCATTCAACATATTTAAAACCAATTTGTGCCCCCTGTGATGAGCAGGCTCAGCACCCCACCCTCATCTGCCACCCAGCTTAGTATGCACCCAACCTTGATGACTCTCTGTGCAGGTGGTGAGTTTATGGGCATTGGCATTCTATTGTTTTTTGAGCTTGGCCTGGCCCAACTCAGGAGCCAAGGCTCGACCACCAGGTGCTTGCCAGCACCTTTACTCTCATAAGGATAGCTTAGGATAATTATGCTGTCCTACATTTTATATTATATTTTATGTTATTGTTGTTCCTATCTAAACAAATTACAAACATGTTTTGTCAAGATTTTAGTTAGGGACTAATTCTTGGTTGAGGAATAAAAAAATACAAATGTATAAAAAAAAAAACCCAAAATACCAATTGAATCACATGTGCACTTTCATTTTATTAGGTACTGTTTGATACAAGCTCATCAATGGGAGAAAAATGCTATGGAAGTGTGGACATTGAAAAACTTCATGCTGTAGCGGAGCTTTTCGACAACTTTGCGTCACGAACAATGGCTTATGACTTCCATCATCTTATTGGCCTTGTGACATTTGCATCAGATGTGAAAACAGTGCAGACTTTTACAGAAACCCTTGAACATTTTAAGGTAAGTGTTTTACTTGTCTTGGACAGCTCTTCATTGCATATTTGACTTATAGATATAAATATTTGACTTCAGTATGTTCATACATTTTAATGACTAATAGCATTGGTTGTCAAGCCATGATTTAATAGAAAAATTTCTTTCTTTTTCTAGAAACGTGCACACTCTTAAGGCAGCAGGTCGTACAAAGCTCTATGAATCTCTTGAACTTGGGAAGCTTGAGCTGGAAAAAGTAAAGAAGTTCCCAGACTGTAGACTTTGCATTCTGTGTCTTACAGATGGAAATGATGTTGGGTAAATGTTGCTGGATTTGCTGTTTCGCTATAGTTACCTAACTAACATACAGTAGATGCATTTTATGAATTATGTATAAGTCTTGTTATGAACACACTATGGTTTTGCATGGTTTAGATTAAAACTTGGTTCAGTTAAATAAATTATAATTTGAGTTAGAGCAGTTCTCAAGAAAAAAACTAAATTACAGTAATCTGTTATGTATTTGTGGACATGTATGTATGTTGGCATAAATGTGTTTGCTTGCGGTTAGGGGTGTAACAAGATTGAAACATAACAAGATTTCTCATGGAGTTAAAACTGCTCCTCGAGCATAAAAACATAAGATCACTCGTGACTTTGTAAGGTGCCATTAGAACCGAGGATGTCTCTGCCACTTGAAATTGCTTGTGTGGCAGCAGCTAAAAAAAGAAAAACCAAAACATTTCAGGCAATAGAACCACACAGCACATCCCTCAAGTCATGTTGTGGAGGCAGCTTTTCTGCAGCTTTTTCTGCAGTGTTAAGAGAAAGTCTCTGTTCTGCATTTATTTAAAACATAACAGACCTAATGTTGAGTTAGAATGGTGATCTGTCAGCTTTAAAACTTAGAAAACTGAGTTTGAAGCTTTTGCTAATACATTTGAGAGGAAAAAATTAAATCAAACTTTGAGGGAAAACAAAGTAGGACTGTACTGTTTTTTAAGAGTTCATTAGACATAGTAACTATTCTCTGTGATGTAAATAATAACTAGAAGCACTCGGAGAACACAAACCTCCACCAAGGCCATAGCATCAATAAAACAGTGATTTTCATACATTTTCTTAATATTTAGTAGTGTTGACTTTAAACTATATGACTTGGGTCAAACATTTTGGATATCTTTCCACAAGCTCCTCTCAAATATTGGCAGTAATTTTGTCCCATTCCTCCTAACAGAACTGGTGGAACTGGGTTAGGTTTGTAGGCTGCTTTGTTCACACGGCTTTTCAGATATGCTCACCAATTTTCTGAGATTGGGATCAGGGCTTTGTGATTGCCACTCCAAAAGACTGACTTTGTTGTCCTGAAGCCACTTTGCAACTAATTTAGCTGCATATGAGGGTCTTTGTCCATTTGACGACCCATTTGTGTTTAAGTTTTAACTCCCTGGCCGATGTCTTGAGATGTTGCTTCAGTATTTCCACATGGTGTTCTTTCCTCACGATGCCATCTATTTTGTGAAGCGCACCAGTCCCTCCCTCACAACATAATACTGCCGCCCCCGTGTTTCACAGTCAGAATGGTGTTCACAGACTTGCATGCTTCCTCCTTTTTCCTCCAAATGTAACATGGTCTCAGTTCAGTTTTAATTTGATCAGACCACAGGACATGTCTCCAAAACGTAAGGTCTTTATCTCTGTGTCAATTGGCAAACGGTGGAGTAATGACTTCTTCCTCTCTGAGTTTCCTTTCAGCCCATGTTGGTTCAGGACTTGTTTCACTGTAGATAAATGAAACTCTGACCAGCTACAGCAGCATCTTCAAAAGATCTTTTACTTTTGTTTTGAAGTTGATGCACAAATTTTACATCAAAACACATTTATCTCAGGAACACAGAACTCCTTCCAGAGTGATATGATGGCAGGACATTTTCATGGTGTTTATACATTTTCATGGTGTTTATACATTTTCATGGTGAACCCAAAAATAAAACAGTTGTTGAGGTCCACAGTTATCTTCCTGATATCTTGGGTGATTTTCCCATGATGTCACATAAAGAAGCAGTGTATTTGTGGTGTGCCATTAAATGCAATCACAAATGTGCCTTCAATTAACTTAAATGGTGTCAATTAACCAATCAAAAGCTTCCAAAGCATCTTCATTTAGGCTTTCCTAAATTGTTTAAAGGCATAACAATTTTAGTGTATATTAACTTGTGACTATGAAGAAAGTAATAATAATTTAAAAAACTATAAAAATGCTCTTTTATTATTCAGGCATTTAACAAATAAAAGTATTTTGGGAATCCTAACTGATCTAAAACAGGAAAGGTTTAGCCTGAATTAATGTCAGACATTGAGGGAAAAAATGATTGTGTCTTTTTTCTCAGTGTATGTAAACATTTGATTTCAACTGTGTAGTTGAAGCAGCCTTTTCAGGCCTGTAGAGGCTCATAAAGAAGAAATACCAGTCCGTTGAGTTTGTAGACAAAGCTTTTTTTCTTAAAAATTTGCTTAAAATAAATAAAACTATTATTATTATTATTATTAATAATAATAATGTCTCATCCCATCCAGTTAAATAAATAGATAGTGATAAATGTCTCTTTACAAACCAGCTGTGGTATAGATTTTTATGGATTCAACATAAGGTAAATAATTTAAATAAATAATTATTTTGATGACTCAATGTAAAGCGAAAAATTGTGGAATTTGTAGTTAAAACTTGAGTCAGTTTAGTTTTGTTCTTGTAATAATGACGTAAGTGTCAGGTTGAGTGGTGAGAGCGTCAACCCAACGTGCAGACTCATCTTAGTTTGAAGGAAAAAGAAAATATATTTTTAAATAAAAGAACTAAAGCAAAACTCTGGTGAGGCAGCAAAACAAAACAATAACAAAAATCCAAAAATGTGGTAAAAACAACACAATAAGGCAGGACATGAGAGGAACCAGACAGCATGTACAAGCGTCAATGGAGATCGAGTAAGTTGCGGAAATGACCAGGTTTTAAAGCAGAGGGTAATTAGGGGAAGTGGACACAGGTGAGTGATTACATACTAAGAGCTGGTGGAGATGGGCATGGCAAGTAAAGACAGAGAAGAAGAGAATAATGACAGAAACACAAGAAGCAGAAACTAAACAAAGACAAAACATTAAAACAATAACCCCAAATGCAAAAGAAATCTCAAAGAAAAACCTAAACAAAACCAAAATTCTGACAATAAGTTCTTTGTTTCTCTTTATAATAAAGCACACACCTAATAAATGACGTGTTGATAACATATCTGAATATTTGTCAACAGATCTGCCGTAAAGCCAGCCGATGTTGCTGCCAACCTCATAAAATCTAACATAATAGTGGATTCCATCCTTCTTGGAGATGTGGAGAATAATATCCTGCATGGAATCAGCATTGCAACAGGTACTTTTAATCTAAACATTTAAGTTGACAAAATATGAATAACCATTTGCTTCATATGATTTAAAGGTTATGATAAATAATGCTAATGTCACATTATAGTGCAAGGTGACCAAAAAGATAATGCAAAACTGAGCTTATATAATATTTCATTTTTTTAGTTTAACAAAACTTTAAGAAAGTAATAATTGGATGTGCATCTACAACTGATTAACTTTTAGAGTCAACTAAATTTAGGATGACCGACACAGCCAACTCAACTTTGAAAACAAAAAATAGCTATATATCAGTTTTATAGATATTGGTCTAAAATTTGGTGTGATACAAGCTGAGCATCATCACCAACATATACTATGAGCACTACACATTGATCTTTAAGATCTTTGCTTAAAACTTTGGCAATACCAGTTGGAGTGAATTCTATTTGTCCATCAACAAAACAATCTCATGAACCAATGGATGGTTCAATCGTTAGATGAACATCACTCAGAATATTCCACAATGCCAAATTGTGCGTAAGCACAGACAGCAAAGCGCTGAGGTCCCTCTGTTTTGCATATGTCAGCTACCAGAAGCGAATGGCTGTATTTTAACTAAGATTTCTACCTCATGCAGACTTTTTTATCTGTCTTCTTTTTTTCCCTCATTCATATGCAGATAAGAAAGAAATAGTGTTTAAAAAAGGGCTATGGAATCAAACTGTTGTGTATCTAGGGGTGGGCACATGCAGTGCACTACTCTTAATAATATTTTCAGGCTGGCAGTTCTACAGCTTCCTTTCAAAATGTGAATGAATCATATTCAAAACCTCCATTGTGGATGCAGCTTCCAGGAGTTGTGGCAAGTAGGTTGTTGGTATCTGTAGTAGTGGGGAAAAGAGGACCTTCTGTCGGACACCAGCAGAGAGGGAAGGCAACAACATAAAGAGGGAGGCCTTTAGGATTTGGCTGCCCCAGGGGTCACCTGACACAGCTGACACTTTCCAATTATTGGAAAGGAGGTTCTAACTGATTGTTGAAACTTGGAGAAAGGAAGAGCAGTGTGGTTCTCATCTGGGTCACAGAACAGTGAACCTGATCTTTGCCCTTGCAGTTGCTGAAGGGGTTGTGAGGATTTTATCCAGTTGTTTTGTGATTTTGGAGAAGACTTACAACTGTGTTTCCAGGTAAATTTGTCATCAGAAGAAAATCTACAGATTGACTCAAAAATAGAGTAGATAAACAGCCCTTAAGTCAAAAGCCCTGCAAGAATTAGGGAAATCAATTTGCTGACATGTGAATGAGCAGCACCTCTCACATGTATTTTCAGAACTGCAGTTCTGAATGTCTTTATTCAGTGAGTTACACACACAAAGCATGTACAGTGTGTAGGTAGACTGATGTTAAATTGATTTTCTCATCACTGAAAATGTAAGACTGGCAGTGAACTAATGCACAAACATAATGTGGTCTTTCTTTAAGATTTTCATTGTAGATATTAGCATGCAGTATTTTATTACACATAAATCAATAACTTGTTTTGTTTTTAGGTGGGTGCTGCTTCAAACCAGAAACAAGTGAAGATGGTCTCAAGCTTTTTGAGATTGAAACTGTTCTTTCTTTGGAAATGAGGAAGCCCAGAAACAAAGCTGACCCATCACTTATAACTGATGTTAGTAGACTTTATCAGTAAAAGATTTAAAAAAAAATGGTGGAAATAAAAAATACAAAGAAAAATAAAACAAAAACAAGTTTTTAAACACTGCAACAATTTCCTGATTTTTGTCTCTTTGTTATTTTTCAGAATATTTTGAAGGGCTTCTTTGCTACTCATGGTTATGATACATTTCCAGAGGCTTTATTACCAAATCAAATGTACAACAAAGTGACTGTGACACAGATGTAAGTGACAGAATAAGCTGTTATTTCTACCAAAAATATGCTTGTAACTTATTTTGTTTGATTGCTTTGTTTTGTTGTAGCTATAAAGATCAAGTTAACGTGCAAAAATCAATTCTGTCTGTGTTAGTCTCCTGGCTGTAAAATGACATGAAGACAAATTGACATCAATTATTAAAAATATATTTAGCTTATTTTGAAAATGATCACACAGTATACCTACCATCATGATAAGTTTCATTTTTAACACTAATATTTCTGGATTATTTAAATCCAGAAACTTTAAAAACCAAACCACCAAAAATACTTTCTTTTATGTATTCGTTTTATTGTGCGTGATGGGAGCTTTACAAATTTTCCCAGCTGCATAATGATGGTGGTCAATGCTGTGTAGGGACCATTTTTTGCTGGATATTCAGTGTCCTTAATTTTAAGGCTTTGTGCTATATCATGTCATGGCACAGTCAATGATTTTTCTGTTGAGATTTTAAAAGATAAATATTCTTTTATGGGGCCTAAAGTGAAGCTATTCAAAAAATATTTAAAATAACTTTCTTGTGTGCCCAAGAAACTGCACACAGGCACAATCTCACCAAGATCGCCCATAAAGCCCATAATTTTAATCACTCCTGCGCTTGCTATTTTTATTTTTTTTGGTTTCCCCCAAACTTCCTTTATCTTTTGTGACTCTTCTTCTTCCTGTAGATTTTTTGATGCTTGACAGAAAACTTTGAGTCTCCGTCAGATTGGAGAGGGGTGTGTGCAATGTCTTATATACTATGGGCATGCCACACCGCTCTAAAGGCACAGGCGGCGAAAGCGACACCATCTTGTCAATTGTGCAGCACTGTGTAAACAATGCTGACTAACAAAATTAGGACTTATTGTGAGTAAAATTAGGCCAATTTTACATGAACGCTATCATTCAGGTTTACAGATATACACTGTTATTGTGAAAATAACGATAATAAAAAAAACATTATTTGAACAGATAATATTAATAATAACCAATAATTTACCAGATAATAATAATAAATATATGGTTCTGAATTGACTTACCTGATAAAATAATGGGTATTTATAATAATGTTTTTAATAATTACCCATTATTTTATCAGCTGTGCACCCTGACCACTGATGAGATGTGATAATGTTTATTATTATTATTATTATTATTATTATTATTATTAGTAGTAGTAGTAGTAGTAGTAGTATTGTTAAAAACATACATGTTAGGCTGCCTTTAGGCCCTGGCCTCAGATGAAAAAAAGACCTGTGATCTCAATGGGGTTTGCCTGGTTAAATAAAAGTAAAATAAAATAAATTAAAATATATTATTATTATAAATAACCATTATTTTAACAGGTGAGTCAATTCAGAACCATATATTTCCAAAGCCAGATGAGACGTGTAATCTGACTACATGTTATTGCCGGATGGTGTAGGAACTGTTGACTAAGAATTTGAATATTTAAAAAAGGTAAAAATCTCTTTATTTGTTTCCCTTGGGATAAATTAGCCTTGGACAGAGGTGTTCCACTGCACAGAGACATAACATCACAAGGTTAATAAATACAGAAATAAATAAATAAAATCATCCAAACCTGCTGCAACACATTATCCTCCAACCTTTGAATACCTTATTGAAGAACTAAACTAATTAATCAGGAATTAGTTATTATACTCATAGTATAATTAGTTATCTTATTCATAGTCTACTAAAGAACAGTAACTTTTAAAGCCTGTTTTTACCATTTAAAGAGTTTCTTTTGCTTCCTCTGCTGAGTCTCCTTCTAACTCAGTTTGCTGCCTGAAGGACATCTCATCAGTGGCCAGGTTGCACAGCTGGAAATATCTGGTGATTTTTGAGTCTTTACTTTTAGAGCGTTGAGCCTGGTGATCCGTCAACAGATTCTAACCACCCATTAAATAAAATAAACAGATTTTAGATGGGATTATAGTCACTGTTGATTTTCTGATACATATAGGTTCTATCATTTGCATATTTAAAAATGAACTTGTACAGAACTTTAAATACAATAATAAAAAAAAAACCTTGTAAAAAGTTTATTTCAGTTTTAAAAGTTTCTAATACAATATTAGAGTTGAGTAAGATAGGCTACAGGGTCACTTGAATATGTTTTGTGTGAAATAAGGGATCACAATAATTATATTTATATACTGAATAGATCTATAATATAATAAACAATCACATAAACCTCCTAATTTTTTTATTTTTTTTAATTTTTTTATTTATTCAGTTTATTCATTTTCATTTTAAAAACAAAACATTCACATACAAAAAAAATGCAAATCAAA
>NW_023665875.1:2032-12445 GCF_001649575.2 Kryptolebias marmoratus | reverse complement strand
AATACAAGTCCACACACACACACACACACACACACACACACACACACACACACACACACGCACACGCACACGCACACGCACACACACACGCACACGCACACACACACACACACACATACACACACACACAGAAGTGTTTCTTGTTTCTGTGTTTTTACATGAAGACATGAATATTTATTGATGCTGATGGAAACTGGTTGTTTTATTTAACAGTAACTTTAATGATGATGGTCTGTTAAAGTACTGCCTGTCTGTCTGTCTGTCTGTCTGTCTGTCTGTCTGTCTCTCTGCCTGTCTGTCCTCCTGTCTGTCTGTCTCTCTTCCTGTGTGTCTGTCTGCCTGTCTGCCTGTCTGCCTGCCTGTCTGCCTGCCTGTAGTGAACACAGTAGAGATGATAAATCTGAGTTTACAGTTTCTTCTCCACATGTGAAGAACTGAATTTATTCAACAGAATCAGGAAGTTTCACTCTGACCTTTGACCTCTCTGCTCTGTGTTGTTTCCTCTCCTGCAGATCAGATAAACATCCCAGCTGAACCTGGACAGACCATCACTCTGTCATGTGATGCTGTCAGCTTCAGGCTGATCAGGGCTGTAGACTGGAGCAGAACTGATCAGAACAAAGTAAACATCATCTTGTTGCAGAGAGGAAAGTCAGGTCTACACATCCTGGATCCATCTTATGAGGGTCGGGTGGAGTTAAAGGACAGACAGAAAGGAGACGTGTCTTTGATTCTGAAGAACGTGACGACTGCTGACAGCGGAACATATGAGTGTCACATTCAGAGAGGAACAAACCGCAGGAAGAGATCTGCTGATGAAGATAAACTCCTCAGCATCATCTACCTGGATGTTTCTCCTCCTCCAGGTGAGTTGTGTCAGAGTGTTTGTCTGAAGCAGCTTCCTGATGTTTGTTGTTGATGAGACTCTGTAGAAAGCAGCTGCTCTGAGGTCAGGAGATAATGTGTGACAGCAGCTTGAAGATCATCACCTACCTGACAGCTCACACTCACACCTCGTTCTCTGCTGCAGGAGACCAGGCTGGAGGAGCAGGAGGACTGACTGCAGCTCTGGTAGTTCTTACTGTAGCTCTTGTTATAATTCTTGCAGTGATTCCTGTTATTGTCTGGAAGAGGAAGAATTCCTCTCCTCCTCCTCCTCCTGATGAAGAAGCAGAAAAACCTCCACTGATCAAAGAAGAAATCCAAAATTTTCAGTAACAGCAGCAAACAGAACAGAGTGCTCCTTAACTTCATCTTCTCTCAGTGAGAAAAAGGAAACTTCAACAACAACCTGTTTGTTGCTGCTCCTCACTGCATCAATCATGTGTCTCCTCCATGAACTGCCACCTTATCGTGGTGGAGGGGTTTGAGTTCTCACAGGATCCTGGGACTTCTGTTGTCTGGAGCTTTCAGCTCCTGGTAGGGTCTCCCAGGACAAACTGGTCCCAGGTGATGAGACAGACAAAGAGCAGTTCAGACAGATTTTCAAACAACAATAAGACTAAAAATGTTTTCTTCTTTCATTTGATCCAGTTTGATTGTGGACTTGGTCAGAAATACATGACATTTACAATTAAAAAAAGATCTGGTCCATCCACACATGCTGATGCAGTGAGGACAGAAGAGACAGATTAAAATAATAAAACATGAATTATATCAAAACTACAGAGAAAAGCTTTTATATGTCCTAAAACCTTTTGCAGAAAGACAATAACTGATCAGCCTGAACTTTGACCTTTTTAATGGTTTCAGAAACAAGCATCATTCTGCATTAGAAGCTTGTTCAGAAATCTTTAGTAAAAAATATCAAACTAAAGATGGAAACAAATGCTGAAACCTTTGAAATAAACAGGATGATTGTCTAAAAACAGTTAAACTCCTTAAGTCAATACTGTGACTTCTGAAAGGTTATATTACTTGCTGTTGAAAACAGTCATGTTTTATCTCTTGTTTTCAACAATTAAACTATAAAAAACATTTATTCTATTTGTATTATTTCTCAGTTCTTCAGCTCTTGGTTTTTGTGGTGAAATGAGTTTTTCTCTGAGTTTGATCATAAAATGTTTATTATGTGTAAATAAAATCAGCTTTAACTGCAGCTTCTGTTTGAGATGTGATTTTATTTTATTTTTTACATATTTATGCAATAAAAATCAAGTGTAACAGCAGGAACATGTCTCTCCACACTGTTAGCATTTCCTAAGAGCAAAAAAGTAATAAAACAAATAAAGTAATAGCAGTAGTAGTAGAGTACTAAAACTGAGAGGCGGGGGGTGTACTAATGTAACTGAGCCTACATTGTGCACAAACATGAACGTGTATATACTTACATGAGTATGTATAAGACTAAAACAGAGACATAATATAATCACAGTCCCCTTCAAAAAACATTGGAACATATGACAAACTAAAGATTTACAATTAACAAATGTAATAAGATTTTTGTTTCAGATATTCTTTACAAGTTGGTTAATTTTGACTGAGAAACTGGAGTTATTCTAGGATAATCCTATTATAAATATTAAAGTTTTTTAATTGTTTAACTTGCTTCCTCAGCTGGTGAAATGCCCACAATCCTATATTTAGGATATATATATATGTCAGTTTCACTGCTCCTGCCACGCCTCCTGCTCTCATGCCACAGTCCCAGTAAATTTCCACAGACTCCTAGTTCCAGGCAATCACAGTCATCAGCTTCACCTGCTCATGCCAATATTTAAGTCCACAGCTCACAGCCCACAGTTGCCAGATTATTGAAAGGTCTTACCAAGTAAATGTCCAGCAATTCACAGTCCATGCCTGCTTTGATCTCGACCTCTCGCCTGCCCCTTGTCGGACCTTGTTACGGATTCTGCCCACTGGTGTCAGACCTTGCTTCTTCCTTCTGGACTTCGCCTTCTGGTCAGTGCTAATCTGGTTTTGTCTGCCGTCTTCTGATCTCCTGGTTCTGAACTCCCGCCTGTCCCCGGACTCTTCCTCCTGCCTGTGCCCATCTTCGAGAGACGTTGTCTGTCGCCCCTCAGAGACTCACAACCTACTCTAGTAGTCCAGGTAGCACCTTAACCGCAATAAACACCCTAAACCTTTGCCGTTGTCTGCGTTTTCTGAATCTAAAACTGCCAAGCCTTGTCAATATATATATATATTCGGGGGTTGATCCTGCAGCATCAGTGAGGGTTCATGATGTGAGCTACTGACACCTGAGCAGGTAACCTTTGTTAGAGACATGCTGCTCGTTTATCAGGTCAGATACAGATGATGTCTCTGGGTTCTGTGTAAACACTGGAGCTGATGGTTCTCCTTCATCATCATCATCATCATCATCATCATCACATGAAGTCAGTCAACAAACCCAATCATGTGGAAGATGATGATGATGGTTTAACAAAGTGCTGATGCTAACTCAAATGTTACAGAAACTGATGGTAAAGAACCAGAAAACAGATTATTTCTCCTTTAAATATAATATATGTCATGATTGTATAATTTTACCATCCAAGATGGCAGCAAGCACACGTCAGCGTCTTTTCAGCATTTATTCTCTGTCTGGATTTTTAAAAACTTTTTAACGAATTGTCGATTTAATATTGAGGTGTTACTATGAAGGAATCTACCTGTTAGGTTGGACCTTCTGGGAGCTTGTTTGGGCGCAGTCTGTCAGCCGTCAGTGGATCCCGTGCCCTGGCAGAGCTCCTGCCATTTGAGCTAGCAGGGGTTGCTGGTGCCTGATCGTTGGGATCTACGGAGGTGAAACCTCTGGTTCTTGGGCTTTGACTGGTCACTAGATCCACTAGGCTGCTAACCGACAGAGCTTCCATCGCTGGGAAACATCCAGGCCATTGGCTGCCGGATTTTGTTTGGACTGCGTACAGCTGGATGTCATCAGATCTGCTGATCGTCAGTTCTCATCTGAGTTATATGCTGTTGGATCCAGCTTGGCCTCAGGCAGTGGAAACATCTATTCATCACCAGAATAAATAATTGGAGCTTGGAGGCTGCTGTAGTTTGTAACCTGCAGGTTCCTCCTAGCTACGTGCTGCTGGTTGCTATTTAATGGCCCAACATGGAGCAATTGTCTGCATACTAGTTTGTTTTATTTGTCTTGATTGTTAGTGTATCTACAAGTTTTTTTTTTTAACTTGAATGTAATTTTTGTGTCTTTTTGCGGAGGTGTTTTTTCTTTCTTCTTTTACTCTCAGGCAGGAAATGTCCATGTTACTCCTCCCGAGGTCAATCAAGGCTCAAGTCGTTCTTTTGGGTTAACAGACATTTATTTTGAACATTGCTCTCAAAATGCCGTCAGAACTAAGACAGAAAAACATATTTTAATTAGCTCACGGACAATATTTACATAAATAAAATACACAAATAAAACAATAAATCGTACCTCATTGGCCGCATCAACTCTAGAGGAATAAAGACAAAAAAACAAAACAAAAACCACCCTTTGTCTTCTGGGGAAAACTTCTTACAATTAGTCTCTTGCAGACATGTCTGGCACAACGCTTTGTGTAGCTCTCCAAGCGCAAACCAAACCTTCCCCGGGGCAACAGTGTGGCGTGCAGAACAAAAAATAAGTTCCCCCATACATTGCAATACATTTTTAATCCACAAAATGAACCTGAACCGTTATCACCTTAATTCAGAAAACAAAATTAAATTATGCTTTACAGTCCAAGGATTGTTTATGTTTTTGTTCCTTGAGTGTGAACTGAAAAGGGAAAGAAAGCTTTCAGTTTCTCTGCCCCCTCGGCTTGGAATGCAAGCTGAACTAAAACTATCTGAGCTTGTTTCTTTAAATGTTTTTAAAGATCTTTTAAAAAATCAACACAGATCTTGTCAACGATGTTTGTCCTTGAAGTCTTAAATCATATATTTTATTTGGTATTGTCACAACCCTGTATATTAATAATTTTAACTCATACATTCGCAAATTCTTTGTTGTTTTAGTTTACCCGTCTTGTTTTAGTATGATGTGTGCTGCTGCCTTTCTTGGCCAGGTCACCCTTGTGAAAGAGGTCATGATCTCAGCGGGTCTTATCTGGTTAAATAAAGGCCTATATAAAATAACTTTAAGTGTCTGTTAGGAAGCAGCTTTGACTGTAATGGAATAAATGAGGACAGGAAGTGACAGAAATAAAAGTCTGAACAGAGCAGAGAAGTCAGCTGCAGCTCTCTGTAAGAAGCTGGTTTGTTTTTTAAATGTGAACACAAAGAGAATAATCTCTGAAATGTTGAGGCCTCAGAAAGCTCTGTACACATTAAGGTCATGAAATATTTAGTCTTTAAACCAGACAGTCAACTGAGACTATTAGCTGTAGGAACAAAAGTAAAAATACTTCAGTTATTTCAGGGTAATGTTCTTTAGAGTTTATTTGTTTTAATGCTTTACTTTGTTTGGCTTCCATGTCAGTTTCTGCTGTATTAATCTGTTAAATATATTTAACTCAATAAATGTTAACAGTTTCTCTTTTTTAACCTAAATGTAACCAAAGTTAAAGAATAAAACATTTAATTTGTTCCTGTAGAATGACTGTTTAATTTAAAACAACTTTCTGTGGCATGAACCAGGACACATCGGAGGAGCAGAACCAAGAACCAGACACGGAGGCAGACTAAAAGGTAAGTGATTTTATTTACAGGTGAAACAGTTAGTAACAGGTGGCCAGGAAAACATCAGGGAGATCTGAAACAGGTGAGGAGGCACGAGGTGAGTCTCGGGAATCAAACAGTTTGAAGAGTTTGTGGAGTAGAGAAAATAACCGTTCTCTCGTCTTACTGTTCCAGGAGCGTAGGTGAGCACGGAGGTGAAGAGGGAGGAGGAGGAGACTGTCCAGTGACAGGTAAGTCCTTTCAGGTAAGAGTAGTGGCTGAGTCCAAAAATGAGAGACCAGATCCAGAACGTGACACGACCTGAGGCAAGGTAAAGAACAGTTTACTTGGTGGAGACGTTAGTCAATAAACCAAGGGTCTGTAGATTCTAACCAAAAGGTGCGATGCTCCATGAAGATCTGAACCCAAGTAGAGTCTTCAGGGCAGAGACAGAAACCCAGATCCTCACATTCTGTAGTTTCTTTTTGTCTCAATGTTAGTGATTTGTTTTTAAACAGCAAGATAAAACGTCTGAATGTCAAACAGGCTGCAGTGGGGGGAGAGGCAAGATGGCGGACTGAGCAGTCTTACTAACGCTCTTCTCCTAAAACAATTCCTCAAATAACAGCTAATGAATGTTAGAATCCCCCGAATTTTGACTTTAAACTTTTTTATATTTCAGTTTAACTTTGTGACATGCTAACAACAGAAGCCTCCCGTACAATGGAACATGACTACGCGGAAGGAAACCGCACAGAGACCGAAAGCTCTGATCTCATCGATTCGGCCCCTTCCACACCATCCAAAGGCACTCATCCAAAAAAAAATTGCTAAACCCAATGAAGATGAAGTCTCAAACTCCACGATCCTAGCGGCTATTAATATACTCACTGCAAGATTTGATATGCAAGAGAAGAAATTTGAGGAGCTTATCATGCAGCTAAAGCACGACTGTGCTGCGATCGGCAGCCTCACCAAGGCCTCTGAATTCACCTCGGCTGAGGGAAAAGACTGTAAGACCAGACTGGCAGCGATGGAGAAAGATGTTAAACAGCTACACGCTGAAAATGGGGAGTTAAAGGACAAATCCAAAGAACAAGATCGATATAAAAGAAGATGGAATCTCTGACTAAAAGGCTTAAAGGAAGAACTGTGCGAAGACAGAGGACATTGTGGACACGGTGCACCGCGTGGGGAACATCATCATCCAGTTCTCAAGACGCCACCACAGGGACACGTTTTGGAAGATGACAAAAGAGTCGAAAATCTGTCAAGATGTCAGAGTTAAATTTGCCGAGGATCTAACGAAAGAGGACCTGGCAACCAGGGCTGCCCTGTGGCCACACATCAGCCAAACTCTGAAAGCAGGAGATGCCTCATGGTTACATAAACGGCCGACTCATCCAAATCTGAATCCTGTTTAAAGAACTTTGAAGTGAGTAGCACGTAAACTTCAGACTAATGTGGGATCACATTTAAAAGGAATTCTTTATTAGTTTACAACTTAAGAAAACTTAATCTCGTTCCTGTTTTCTTTTTCTTTTACTAAGAACTATTTCTTGTTGCTGTGAGGTTTCCAGTTAATGTTCTCTCTGAAAGACAACTTATCTTTTATTTCTCTCAATGCAAGGGGTCTTAAAGACAATATAAAAACGAAAAGCCAAAATCTAACTGTATTTTTCTACAAGAAACCCACTCCTGTGCCTCAGACACCACCTTCTGGACTAATCAGTGGGGAGACAGAATCCTTTTCAGATCTGCAGGTGTAGCAATCTGCTTCAACAAACTGAAAAGTGATTTCACATAAAGCAGATGAGTTTGGCCACTGGTTGGCTGCAATTCTGAAGGATGTTTATGGTTATAATAATCCCACTCAGAATAAGCTTTTATTGTCTGACATATCTGATGTTATTGCAGAGTACAAAAACATTTACAATACTAACTTTGTTTTAGTCGGAGGAGACTTTAACATGGTACCCAATGATGATCATCTAAACCTACTAATAACCCTCAAAACAGAGCCCTGCTCGATTTCTGTCACAGCCACTCATTGATAGATATTTGGAGATTCAAAAATAAAGATGTCAGGCAATTCTCTTGGATAAAACCTAACGGTGCTTACAAAGCCAGAACTGATTTATGGCTATCAGCGCCTGAAATTAATGATTATATTTCAGAGGTGTTAATACCAAGAGCTCCATTACCTGATCACTGTTCGATTCATCTGAAGATAAAATCAGAGACAAATAAAAACAAGAGGAACGCCCACTGGAAATTTAATGCAGATCTTTTAAATGATACCAAATACTGTAATTTAATTAAAAATTTAATCTTAGAAATCAGATTTGACACTTAGACACTTTTTTAGAAATTACTGCAACAGATGGGAATTTTTTTAATTTAAAGTCAGACATCTAACCATTAAATTTGGTAAGAAAAAAAGTCAAACAATGAGGGAAAAAGAAAGGATCTTGGCACAAGAAATTGATGAATTACATAAACAAACTTCTCTATCCGACTCAGATCAAACATCTTTAATAAATCTCTAGTCTAGATTAGATGAGTTGTTTGCTTAGAGATCATGGAGCCTTTGTGAGGTCAAGAGCCAAATGGACTGAATACAAATACTATATACACAAATGTAAATTTCAGAAATTTAACTTCTGCTCAACTCTGTGAAACTTTGCTGTATCATAGTATGTCTGTTTTGGTGTTCTGATTATTATCCTAAATGAGCAACAAGTCCTGAATTACTACCTGTACTATCATTTGGTTTTTCATGACATTTTGAACCCTTTTGTTTTATTTCAGCATTGTTTGCTTTTTCTTCTTCTTCTTTCTTTCTCTGTAAAACTGTTGACTGCTTGTTACTTAGGTTACTGTTCAAAAAAAAAAACAGGCTGCAGTCGGGACAGGTTTTATTTCTGTGGAAATGAGTCCGATGGCGTTTCCCTGCAGCCCGTCCTGTTTAATCTTTCAGAGTAAACCTCCCCCACCCAGCTGCAGATCTGCTGCTGCTGCTGCACCTGGGAAATCACGTGGTAAATTCCTGTTAACCCTGAGGGAATATTTGAATAAAACAGCCCACATTTCTGTCTGTTGTCAAACCTGAATCAGATCAGGTCTGTTTGTCTTCTGAACAACTGCAGGTTTCAGGGTTTGGGTGTTTTGTAGTTTCTTACTTCTAACTAAGAAACAAATGGTCTAAAAGCTGTTTTACTCTAAATAAACGTCACAGGAAGAAAACAGGAACTGATTTCTGTCTCCCTTCCCCCTGACGAGGTCAGAAAACCTCACAGAAACCTGTAAAACCTGCTCGCCCTCCTCACCCGGGATCGAAAAGATGCCTGGAGTCAGAGTCAAAAACAGCCAGAGAGTCTGCATTAAAGCTTGAACAGAGTTTATTAACCTTCAGCGCTGAAAGGAGACGCCTTGCCAGAATCATAGGAAAACCCAAGTCCCGTCTGAGCGAGATCTCTAACAGTTTTAACCTGCTGCCCCACCCAGAGATGCTTCATCACACACCATGGCTCATCTTCCTCTGGACATCTGTCCAGGACCAGATATGGAGTTGTTTTCCTGTCTTCTGCAGGTTTCTTCAGGAAGGTTTCAGTTTCTACTGAGCTGACTGCCCCAGTCTCTGTTATCTTGTAGCCGTGCAGACAGTCCCACACACCATAAACTCACATGACCTCACCCATCAACATGTTAATACATGTGATTCACTTTACACGTACATTAATACATGTTTCTGTCTGGTAAGAGTCTGTTTTACACAGGTAACATGCATTCCTTCAATTTAACAAGTTAATTTGATCTTTTCTCAGTACAATAAAAATAAAGACAGGTTTTACTGTAGATGAACAAACACTCAGTAAGGAAAACCTCTCATTTCATGAGTAAGAAGCAGGTTATTGGTGGTTTTTCTGCCTGTTTACAACAAATCAAACTGTAGAGAAAGAAACAAATAGCTGGATGAATTCCCAGCAACACAATCTGTAAATGAACACCTGTGAACAGACTTTGCAGGCCTGATCTTACAGAGATGAATCCAGTCTGAAGGGTAAAGATTGTGGAAATCTTTATGTAACAAGAACAGAAATACGTGATGACAGACAAGGCCCTCCGTAGGATGGTGTTAAATACTGCTGACTGCAACATTGGAAGGCACAAAGGTGTAACACAGACAGTTTGTTCTCAGCCACAAACCTTGTGTGTCTTAGACCTCATTATATACAGCTGGGCTTTGACCTCATGACCTCATGTTTATCTAACAGACGTTAACATTTTGCATTTGATCAACCTGCTGATGGTCAACAACACTTTGCCCTAAGAGCAACTGAAGATAAACAGCAGTCAGAGGCATTCAGGCCATAACAAAGAAACCAAACAGCCGCGGTGGCGTCCGTGTCAGCACAGAAAACAAGTCACTACATCTGAGGGGACAGATGTCGAAATGATTTTTCCATCACATTAGGCTTGTTAAAGACAGAAACGGTAATGTTCTAACAAGAGAGGAGAGGGTGATGAGAAGATGGAAGGAGAACTTTGAGGAGCTGATGAATGAAGAGAACAAAAGGGAAAGAAGAAACACATGTAATAAATCATTAATATACAAAGAAGAAGCATTAATAATAAGATTTTATTAATTTATTTTTGTTTACTTCATGTTTTCATTCTTTTTACCAACATAAACTTAAAAAAATTAAACGTTGTTCTTTTTCCGGCCGCTGGAGGGCGGCACCGAGCCGTTTGACTCCGCCTCTCCTCCGTCACGTGACAGAGGAGGGGCGGCACCGAGCCGTTTGACTCCGCCTCTCC
>NW_023665875.1:0-1506 GCF_001649575.2 Kryptolebias marmoratus | reverse complement strand
GGAATGAGACAGCTGGACCGGTCTGAGACAGCTGGACCAATAAGAGACAGCTGGACCGGTCAGAGACAGTTGGACAGGTCAGAGACAGCTGGACCGGAATGAGACAGCTGGACCGGTCTGAGACAGTTGGACCAGTCTGAGACATCTGGACCAGTCTGAGACATCTGGACCAGTCTGGGACAGTTGGACAGGTCAGAGACTGTTGGACAGGTCTGAGACTGTTGGACATCAGTGAGTGGACAGGAGGGTTATCTCAGTGAGGAGTAGAAGATGTCTGGTTCTGGTTCTGGTTCTGGTTCTGGTCCACAGATGAGAGAAGAACGTTCCTCAGGAACTTGTTTCAGCTGCAGGATCCTGAGAGCAGCAGGAGCAGCACTGCTGTCCCCCTGAAGGACGTCTGCTTTACTCTCAGCAGAGGTTTTGTCGATCCATTGTGCCGTAAGGCTAAGCACGCTAACAGGGCTAACAGTTGATGTCCAAATGTCTGTGGAAAAACTCACATAGATGTTATCAGCTATTAGCTTCTCAATGGCATCGGCTTGCAACTCGGGTAAGGCTATGTCGGAAAAATATCTCCAACTGGGGACAATGTAGCGATGCTCAAAGTAGTCCAAAACTCTTCAGAATCCGATATCCTGAAGGAATAAAAATGGTTGGTGAACCAGAGCAACACCATCAGTTTCTGAGTGATGCTTTTTGCCCTCGGGTGGTCGCGGCTGTATTTCCTTGTTTGTCCAACTCTTGTAGAACGGACTGCTGGTGAGGTTCCTCCATGGTTAACTGCTCCCTCCCTTTCCTTTCTGGCCACCATGAACTCATCGTAACGGTTGGAAGGGTGGTTCTTGAGATGGTTACTTAGGTTCGAAGTGTTGTAGGACTTCGTTGTTGCTCCTCCTTGCATCAGTGATGCTGAGCAGACATTGCAGAAAGCAGTTCTGCTTTCAGTTTCTGACACTTAAAGAAACGTCCACACCGCTGACATTTTCACGTCTTCCTCTCCCGCCGTCATCATATCAGGTAGTCACGCGTGACGTCATGACGTTGTGCTGGCGCTGCAGTCCTTGGTTTGTCATACAGAAACAGCGCCTTTTATATCGGTCAGTTATTTCGATGGAATGGCTGACGTCCGATATTAAATGTTAAAGTTAATATCGGCCGATACCATGCATCCCTACCGTCTTCTTTTATCTTTTACCGTTTGGATGTTCAGTCAGCTCCGATTGGACAGAAACTTCAGAACCAACACACACCTGCTAACACTCACTTCCTGCCGCGGACCCTTCGATACATAAACTTAGTACATTTACGCCAAGGCTGCTGGCGTTTGGTAAAACGGACCAATCAGAGAGAAGTGAAAACAGGAAGTAGTAACCTGACAGAGGCGGAGATTTAACCCTTTCTGTTTTATGGCCCCACAAACTGCAGACAGGGCTGAGAAACGATCAGGAAGCTGAAGGTGTTCCTGAGAACTGAGGCGTCCTCCTGCTGAGAGCTGCTAACGTCCTG
>NW_023665874.1:0-12448 GCF_001649575.2 Kryptolebias marmoratus | reverse complement strand
TTTGAAGCAGCGACAGCACTGACATGCTCCATCTGAAGAATGGTAAAAGGAAGCAGCTCAGTGCTTTACCATCAACATCTGCCGGGTTGGTGCTGTGCTTGTCTTTTAAAAATTCTGCTTAACTCAAACCTGTTATTAAGTCAGAGCCTGGCACAGTTTCTACTTTAAGCAAGATTTCTGGAGGTGCCAACAAAGTTATCACTCCAGGCTCTTTCAAAAGTACAATAATAAAAAAATGAGAAACTGACTAACACGGGCCTTAACAGGGAAAAAAGAAACAAAATTGTGTAAAGCTGTACTCACATGTGGAACGATGAAGGTTTGGCTTAAAAAATGGTTTCACGTGATGTGAAAGATTCAGAAACTTTTTGTCAGATCAGCACAAGTAAAAGATTCATTCAAAAATGTATATGAAACAGGATTTTTTTTTTTTTTTTTTTTTTTTCCTGGTAGGACCAGTTGATCATTTGGTGTTATTTCGGTCTCTATCAAGCAGTCAATTGGTATCTGACTGTGAAGTACACTCTCCACCATCCTTGACCTTCCTGCTAATGTTGTTTTGACAGCTCAAAGCACTAGATCACCTCCAACAAAGATCCTCTACATCTCCAAATGGAGGGTGTTTAAAAAGTGGTGCTTCACCTGCTCCATAGACGTCATCCTGTCATTCTTGCAGGAAGTACTGGACAAAAGAAAGGCTTTTTCTATCATCAGAGTTTATCTGGCAGCAGTTTCTGCATGCCATGTTGGGTTTTGCAACACGCCAGTGGGGCTACACCACGTTTGTTTATTGCTTCATGAAAGGGGCTCTCCAGCTATGGCCGGTGTCCAAACAGATTTCCCCACCTTGGGACCACCTGACTGATCCGGACGCATTGTCACAGGCTTTTTTTTTTAGCCTATAGGTCAAGTGAATATCAAGGTGCTCTCATTTAAAATATCCCCTCCTGCTGGCTCTGGCCTCTGCCATATGGGTTAGTGACATTAATGCACTCTCTGTTAATCCAGAATGTGCTCAGTTTGCGGTCGAGGACTTAAATATCTCACTGTGGCCAAGGCAAGCATTTGTTCTTAAGAACCCAATGTTGCTGAGCTCTCCTGTTGAACTGTAGTCCTTCCACCCCCTGCTTTTTGCCTGACCCGAGGAACAACAGCTCCATATGTTAAGCCCTGTTCATGCCCTGCACCTTTGCATAGATAGGACAAGAGGCTGATCAGCTGTTCATCTCATGGGCTAAACCACATGCTTCCAAACCCATTTATAAACAGAATATGGTTCACTGGCTAGTTGACGCTATGTATTCCTATAGTCTATGTGAGTAGGACCCTTCAGACGCCCTAAGGCCTCTGTGCCCACTCCACAAGTGGAGTAGCAGATTCTGGGGCCATGTTCGTTGGCATTTCTCTACAAGACTGAGCTCCATACCTTTGCAGCATTCTTCAGGTTGGATGTCACTGCACTTACACTGGCATGGTTTATTTCTGGATACACCTGCCTCTGGTGCAACTCCTCTGAAATGATCTGCAGTCAGGTTCACCTGCAGTTTGTGGGGACTCTATATATCCTCATGGTGAGACACCAGGCGAATGTTCAAAAGAGAACTTGAGGTTCTCTGATAACATGAGTGAGGTATCTCACCTGTTCACCCTCCTTGCTTGAAGAAAGGAAGAGATGTATCCATTAGAATAACTACAGTTCCTGGCTTATATTTACTTGGCATCAGTGTCACAGCTGCCAACCATTAATGACTGGCGTAATGAAATAGGAGCTTCTGAGGGGGAGAGCATAGCTCATGGGAGAGCATAGCTCATAGTGACATACCTCACTCATGCAATCAGAGAGCCAGGGTTACAAATGTAACCTTAAGTTTTGTTATGGCTCTTAAGCCTCTCAATCCCATTAAAATGACCTTGACTATAAGCACAAGGAAGAAAGGAGGAGGGTGTGGATAATTATATATAAAAGCCTTACCAGAACTCATGAGGGCCCCAGTTGTGACCACAGGCTCAACTTTACAAAACTCTGCTTTTCTTTCCCATGCAAAGCTTGTTTGGGTCTCAGGGACTTTTTGACTTCTCAGACCAACAAATCAAAGACATATCTGTAATTATGCAGCCTTATGAGATGGAAACAATTGTCAGTATTCTTCTTGAGTTTTCTGCTTCTCTTAAGTTGTATTTTCTTTGTGTGGAATGTGACAAACATAATCAAGTCAGGGCATTGCTCCTTTATGCGTCACAACATTGGACTTGCTATTATTCAAACATATTTAAATAAGGGTTTCAGAAGAAATGTAAATGTGTATGAAAAATATTGCATAAACTTAAAAATATGCTTGTGTTCTCTTTGAAGAGAGTGTTAAATAAAGAATCTGACCACAGTGGTCATAACAGAAAAACAAACTGAGTCACAAGCCTTGAAGTTTGTTGTCAAGCTAGCCATAAAATAAAGCTAACTTTAACTCTAAAATATGATAACATGTCCACAAACAACATCCCACTGGACACATTGAGCTTAATATGTGTGGTTAGTCAAATCATCATGGAGTAAATAAATATTAAAGAAGCATGTCAGAGTCAGTGAATGACAAGGTGACACATTTAATTACTGGCGTGTGTTCTTCTTCTCTTGCAGCTGTGACTCGACTGCAGACGGGATCCCTCAGCTTCTCAAAGTAGCATCTTATGGCTGTCTAGAGTTACGCATCAGCCACAGTCAGACCACAGCATGAAGGTGTTTGGCCTGCTCATCGCTTGCTCCTGTTTTATCTCAGGAAGCTTGGGGAAGCCGCCATTTCCAGGTGAGTTAATGTGCAGAAAAAAAAAAACCCTCCTTAAGTAGCTGTTTATAGTTTGGCAGGAGATGCCTGCCACAAACAGGATGTTTCCAAGATTTCACGAGCACGCTTCTAATTTTTCAGGGAAGTTAAGGAAGTTCTTGTTTTAAAACACAGTGAATATTTTTGCAGCTGAGTTCAGTTTCTTGGCGCCACAGAAAATAACAGGAATTTAAGAACAATGTTATCTTGCTGCACTGACATTGACAGGTTTTTCCTGATAACAACTTCTAACTTCTAATAAGACTTGAACTTTAGAGGCTCACCCAGAGCTATGCTGCTGGAACATTGTTGTAGTTGAAGCTGTAACCGGAGTCCTTTCAGTTAATTACCTCTTCATCCCTTTTTTCCAATCACAATATTTTACAGATGTACTTTTTCAAAGTTCAAGTACATCATTATTACGGTTAGAAATTTGTCATTTAACCCTAACATGATATTTTAATTAAATGAAATAATGTGTTGTTTTGGTCCTTTTCTCTGGCTTGGTGTAAAGTTGAGTTTCTGTGTTTCAGAGTTCTCCAAAGCATCTGTTCTCCTCAAAGCTAGAGACTTCTCCATTTTGTCTTTTGAAGTTGTGTTATTGTTACTGACCGAATTTGAGAGGGCCTTTCAAGTTTTAAAAAGTGGTTTAGAGCGTAAGGGCAAATTTTCTGATGAATATCTGCTGTGGAGAATGTCATATTTTCATCTTCCAGAGAAGACTTGAAATGTCCTGTTTGATCTGAATACAAGTAAGAATCTATCAAATAATCTCATATGATGCAGCTGATTTTTGGTAAAGGTGCTCATTGCTATGTATGAAACTAAACGTAAAAAATGTTATCCTGAACTATATCAAATGATGCAGTTTGAAAGAGTTTACTTCCGTAGTTTTTCAGATATATTGATAAGCAATTCTGAACTACGAGTCAAAACTAAATATAAACAAAGCACTCGGGGCACAAAGCACTTTAAGTGCACAAAGCACTTTTAAAATAGACACATAAAAAATAAAATGTGTATTGAAGTGTTTATTCTCAGTGGACACTTTAATTTATAAAGCAGTTATTGCTACAAGCTGTAGTCAAGTTTTATACACATTAAAAGCTGTCAAAGTTTATTAAAGTAGTAACAAAGACTTAATTAATTCAAAATAAACAAACCTGCAAGGTAATGTCTTGAAACAACTTATTTTACTGATGATCACAGCTGCTGGTGTGCTGTGGAGCTCTGAGAGCACACAAAGAAAAGGAGGAAAGAAGGAAAGGTGTCACCTCAGACAAATATTGTCAGTTCAGTTAGAAATCCAGTAATCACGGTTTTCTAATCCCACCATCCTGTTCTGCCAGGGCACAGCCCTCAGATTTCTCAATTCCCATACATAATTGTCGTGCCATTGTTGCACAACATTTCTGAGAACTGTGCACGATTGTTGGCAACCACAAGTTTTCATAAATTAACAATTTTGTTGTTGTGTGAATGTTGCCAGATACTCCCAGTGCAAACTAACTGGCTTGTATCATAAGTACAAATTCAGTATGACTGAAACTGAAAATTTGTGCATTTTCCTCATAATATTAAGTCTTCAACATCAACATTAATAAAGATGTACAAAGTATCTCTGCCTTCTCCTGTTGTTCTGAACTGAAGCCAAAATGGCTGGTTTTTGGGTGCTGCGCTAGGAATGCAGGGCAGTATTGTTGATATGAAAGTCCCACCTACACACTGTTCTAACTTGCTTAAATATTGCCAATCACAGTAAAACAACACTTTTATTTAAGCCTTAATTACTAGCAATACTAATTTAAAAAATGTATTTTTGAACATACAGCAGCAAAGTGAAAGCTGCAGGAATCAACAAAAGTCAACATCTGAAAAAAATGATCTGAAGTGTATTTTTATTTTTTCGTCAGGAAAATGTTCCCTTTGTTTACATGAAGGGGCGGGACTTAAAGATTGTACTGCAGCCAGCCACTAGGGGGCGCTCATCCTGTGTGGCTTCTGGTTCTGTCTCGAACTATAATATATCTATCTATATCGTCTACAACTAATCTCCAACAGTCTTATTTCCTTGAAAATGGAAAAAAAAACTTGGTTCTGTGGTGAAAAGTCTTTTCTTTACCAACGAATGTTTACCATATTCTGCTTCGTGCTCAACATTTATTCTTTCTTTTTCATAAGTTGCTTGAATCCCTGCATAGTTGAACTTTTGACAGTCAGTCATTACTATTTGACTTGACAAAATTCCTCCCATTTATTACACTCAGCATATTTACAGACAAACCTTCTACTGTTGCTTCATGAAACCATCAGATCTAACCTGATCTGCTTGCTTTATTACACAGAAGAAGAAAAAGATCCCAAGTTTTGGCACACAAAGGCTCAGCGGGCCCTGAAGTCTGCGTTGACAGTCCAACATCTCAATAAAAACAAAGCAAAGAATATCATCCTCTTTCTTGGTGATGGTAAGCAGTGAAATTACTTTTACATCCTTATTTATGGCAAGAATGTTTGTTTTTAAATAATGTGAAATAAAGTGGAACGGGAAACACTGCAGTAATGGGTTTTAATTTTTCAGAAGATAATTTCCAGAGATTAGTTATTCTTTTATTTAGGCTTGAATACCATAAAAGAGTCATGGATGCAGGAGACAAGTGAGATTTTTCAGAAATTTTCTAACCTGAAGGAAATGAACAGCAGCAGGCGAAGCTGCCGTGCTGCCATCAGATCGCTGCGCTTCTGTTTGTGTTGGGACGCTCACTGTTTCCACAAAAACCTTTATCCTCCATCGGGCCTCTGCTTTCTTTCTGCTCTGCTCACCCAGCGTGACATTCTTTCTTGCATATTCTTGCGTTCATGCTCATGTTAGCCCATTTACAGAATACTGAGAAAAATAACAACTAGAAAATGATTTCCAAGTACTATCTCCTATTATGTGAGGGAGAGTTAAAGCCTGACCTCTGCAGACCTCTGGTTTTGGTCAAAAATTAGAGCTTCAAAACTGCACGAAAGTCTTTAACAACGTTTTATCCAAATAAACACAAATACAAAGAGAGGTTACAGTAGTTTGCTACATTGGCATATTTTAAACACTTTACTTCAGGCACTCATGTTAGAAAAGTAAACAGAATCATTCAGCACATTTCCAAAGTTTGACCTAAAGTTTGTGTGAACACGTCTTGCTGTGAGTAGCCTCATTTCTTGGTAGAGATAACCAAACAAAAACTGTAGAGAAGAGTAAAATTTCTCACTGCAGTACAAAAGATTCCCACTTCTTTGTAACCATTTGTGTTTCTTTTCATGCAATGCGAGTCAAAGAAAATGTTTTGCTTGAAGCAGTTCCCCCGATTCTAAAATGTCAATGAAAACATGCACATTTGTTGCAAACAGAGAACAATAAAACGGAGAATGAAAAGCTTTCATGTTTAGCATCGTGAGGTTGGACTCTTTCTGTCCCCGCTGAGGCAAAATCAATCTTTAAAGTTGACCTGCTTTTTGTGTTTAGGGATGGGAGTCCCAACTGTGACGACGGCTCGAATACTGAAGGGTCAGCTGAACGGACAGAGTGGAGAGGAGACAGTGCTGGAAATGGACAAGTTCCCCTTTGTCTCTTTGGCTAAGGTATATATTATTATGTTATGCAGGAGATTATATTGATTTTGCTGTAGTCACTAATGTATTTCGTAACAGATCTGATAAAAAAAGATGTTGCAATGAGTAAACTTTGTGAAACATCAGTGACTAAAGCCTCATATGACCTTATAATCTGTCTTACTATCATTATCAGCAAAAAAGATAGAATAACACAATCCAATTATCTGATTGTATAGAAATAGAATCTGGAAGGAGCAGCTCAAACAGCACAAAACTAAGCAAAATAACCCTCAAATAAATCAACAAAGAAAAACAAACAACCACAAAAAAAAAACCCAAAAGTGTGAACTTTGACAGAACTTTCTTACTGGTGGCTGTGAGATGGCTAAAGAGTAACAAGTTTTTTAAAAAAGTTACTTATTACTGTTGCAAACCCACACACTATAAAATTAGGTGGTTTCAACGAATGCAAAGAAGCTCTTAGAAAACGAACTAAACGGTTGAATTATTAATTATTTAAGGTTAGAAAATAGAGCAAATAGCCACTGCCCTGTTTAGTATTGTGTAACATTGTAGTTTTGATTAACAGTACAAAAACTCATTTAGCCTAGTAATGTTTGAAATTGATTTTTTATACCTAATAAATACCATTAAAAGTACATTAACTGACTGTTAAATGGTTGGCATAATAAACTTATATGCATACAATTAAATATTTATGAACTTATTAGTGGCTTAGAGCTACACCAATAGACATGAAGTTAAAAAACATTAAAAGTTGATCTTATGCACTACCTTTTGTGCTTCTTAAAGTGTTTTATTGTATTTTGGCTCAGTGTTCTGCATGGTCCTTTTGTACGTCTAGTAAATGCAATATTTAGTCAAGTTTCAAAGCAATCAAAAGCATCTCATAATGATTGGAAACAATACCAACATGTTCATGTCTTGTGTCCCTGCAGACATACAACACTGATGCACAGGTGCCAGACAGTGCTGGAACAGCCACAGCTTTCCTCTGTGGGGTTAAAGCCAACGAGGGCACAGTGGGAGTGAGTGCAGCTGCTGTTCGCTTCCAGTGCAACACCACGAAGGGCAACGAAGTCACCTCCATCCTCAGATGGGCCAAGGATGCAGGTGAAGAGACACAAAATAAACATGACACGGGACGTGTTTTGTGCCATTTTTATTCAAAATAATAAGTGTCATGTGTTAGGAAAACAATTGTTTCTGCAGATAATGTAAGGAGGGAAATGTAAAGGCAGTATTTCACTGGCCTGCGACTGCTGGCAAACAGTTTTTAAACAGCATTCTCAAGGGAGTCTCCAGAATGTCTTGCAATGTTTGCAGAGGTTCTCAGTTTTCTTGAGTTGCAGAGGCTCGCAGTCTTGTTGCTTATAGTAACAAAATAGTCACAGAGTCGTTTCAGGAGTCTTAAACCCTTGTCAGTTTTGTCATGGGGGCCTCCAACCTGTCTGAATAGGTCTAGAGCTATATTTTGACACTTACCCAGTATGTACCAGGAACATACCCAGAAAGTAGAGGATAACAAGTCACTTTATAATACAGTTTGATCCCCTTAGGTATCTGGTACTGAGCCGGTATGTAACAGGTACATATACAGCACTTACCCATTTTTAGCTAAAATTGATAAAGCAGCAATTGTTAGCATGGGTTAGCTTTGTGTTATTGTTTACTACAGCTCAGTAGGAAAATAATGGATACAAAAAAGGTAAGGTTGTGCTAAAATGTTTGTAACTAACTACTGCTGATCTGTGCTTTAACCCTAACTTGTTTTTGTGTATTTACTGCAGGAAAGTCTGTGGGAATCGTGACAACAACGCGGGTCGTCCACGCAACACCAAGCGCTGCTTACGCTCACTCCGTGGACAGAGACTGGTACTCCGACAACGAGATGCCAGCTGAAGCTCTGCAGGCCGGATGCAAAGATATCGCGAGGCAGCTGATTGAAAACATTCCCAACATTGATGTGAGTCGTGTTTTGTTAACTGATTTGACAGTTTCTCTTTTATTCATCTTTTAACAGATCTGATAATTTTTGTGACTGCAGTTACGAATACGTTTTCCTTTTTGTGTCTTTTCAGGTTGTTATGGGAGGAGGGAGAAAATATATGATCCCAAAAGACACGCCAGATGTAGAATATCCCACTCAAACGAAGCACAACGGCACGCGGAAAGACGGGAGAAACCTGGTGCAGGAGTGGGTAAACAGGGTGAAGGATAAGGTACTTTTTTTCTAATTCCTCGTCTTTCCCCCTTTTGCTTTCCTGCTTCCTTTTTATCAACCTAATTACATTTTCATATTTTGAAGTTCAAAGTGACTCAAGTCTTTTTTTATTCCAGAAAGGCCATTATGTATGGAACAAGAAGCAGCTCCTTTCTCTAAACCCAAACAACGTGGATTACTTGTTGGGTAAGTCTGTGTCATTTTGAGCTCTCATTGAAGTGTTAAGAGGCATTAGTGTCTGTATTTGTTGGAGACTATTTCCTGTGATTAATAAGCAGTTTCTCTATTCTCTGTTGATGCTGTTATTCCAGGTCTTTTTGAACCTTCGGATATGACTTACGACTTGGAAAGGAACGCTGAAACGGATCCCTCCCTGACAGAAATGGTCGACGTAGCCATAAAGATCCTGAAGAAGAACCAGGAAGGATTTTACCTGCTTGTAGAGGGTGAGATTATTTCTTCAGTACCTGAGTTGAGTTTGTTAACCACAGAACATCATTCCCTTATCGTTGAAGAAATAAAGACTTGGAAGCATTTCACTAGGCTCTTACAGTGTGATATGTTTTGTTATTTAATTATTTCCTTTGGCTGCACTGGCAATGCAAACCAAGAAAACTGCAAGCATGGAAATATGTTGCCTCTGTTTATTCCAAAAGTAAAGATTAAATTATATATACATTAAAGGGCAACGCTGCTGAATAGGGATTAAAGGCAAATATAGAGTTTTAAAGACCTTTAAACATGTTACTGAAAACCCCCTCATGCCAAACGCAAGACCATCACATAACCAAGAAGTTATGGCTTTAAAAGAAAATATGAAAAACACATTTTTGCACTTTATGCATCACCAGCTGAATTCATGTTGTTCTGTCAATAAGATGCATTGTTTGTGCTGCAGAACCAGCAGGACCAGCTTGATGATTTATACATAAAGAGAGGATTTTTTTCACGTTCTCTTTGACCTCTTGTTACTGCGTTACTTACAGCACCCCTGTTTTATAGTCTTTCATAATTTCCAACTCACTGCCTTCGTGTTCCTTTCCCAGAGACGTAGTTTGGCTTAATAAATGTAGTAAAAAGCACACCTGCTGAGCAATGTAAGAGGAAAATATATTTCACTTTGCTGTATGCCAAAAATGACATGGGCTGTTAAATGTGGAGAAAGGGTGATGCAATATGAACCACTTAGGTCTTTATCAAATCAAAACACAATTAGGTCACTATTAGTTTGTTTTTTTTGTTTTCATAGTTTTTTTGCTGCTCATTCCTTTATTAGGCATAAGGCATTAATCATTCACAAATCTTCAATGAATCCACATATTCTGCACTGAGGTGTCAGAAATTCTGTGTATTTATAAAATGTGTTTACACACAAGTTTTATTGGGAGTTCTGCTTTACCTGTTTGCTCTGTGGTCATGCTGACCCAATGGCAATTTGGTATTTGGAAAATGTGAGCAATGTTTGTTTGAAACAGCAGGGTTTGCCTGTGAACAGTGAGGCTGAGCTCCTGTCAGATGGCTTGGTATTGTTTGACATGAACAGTGGGACTAGTATATGATGTTCACGTCTAAAATAATTCTATCCAGGTCTGCTGAAAATCATAAACAACTGAGGTTGTTTTAGACATGATTGTGTGACAGAAAACACAGCAGCATCACAGCACAGTGTATTAATACAATAAACCCTCTGAAAACAAATTTTATTCACTCAAACTGGTGATTTTGTCTGTTAAAGATTCATATGTGGTCGAGTATTTTCCATTAAAGTGAAAAGAACAAAGTATTTGTTCTAACTCCCCCCCACACCCCTTCAAAAGATGTGCACAATACTCACTATAATGGTAATTTCTAGCACAATAGAGTTATTAGTTCCACCTAATGACATTGCTAGAAGCACTGTGTGGTGAAAAATAAATGAAACAACAAATAGTAAAGCCAATAAACAGAGTTTCTAAAATACACTAACCTCTGTGAGGAGTTGCAGCTGGCACCAAGACAAAAAGGTTATTGAATTCCCTTTAATTATGACTTCTGGGAAGTCAGGAGGGATTCTCTCTCTCCTAGGAAGTTTTCCACAGGGTCCACAACCTCACATACTTCAGCAGTACCGGCACTCACATCACTGTATCCAGGCTTGCACTTAACAAGAAATTGGTCCACTGACATTTGCTTCAGTCTGCACTTCATAATGTCATGAAAATGTGCCATGACCCTGTCACTGTATAGATTTATGCTGCGTGAGGGAACAGTTTTATTTTGGTGATGGTGTGAACAGAAGCTTTGCAGGTTCTCCCACACTGTGCACAGCTTTTTGGTTGTACTCAACATGACACCTCCACCTTCACTGATGAAATCGCCTCCAACACTTGTCATTAATCCAGACCAAAAGCAGCTTTTCCATCTCATCATTAACTTGTGGTTGAGGTCCTCTAACCACAGTTACTCCATTGGCCACCTCCATTTTTTAAATTTCATCCTTTAGTTTTAGATCGGTGGAGATTTTCAAGAGTGACTGGCCAAATATCGTGATTAAAGTTTGTTTTAGAGAAATCTGAACAGGGTCGACTGTAAACCAATGTTTAGGTTAAGTTAAAAAGCAGCTCTTGATCCTTCAACTAAAAAATCTGTTCGTGAATGTATTAATAATACTGAATAGTTTCCAAAACACAAGTTAACTAACAAAACCAAAGCACTTAAAGACCTAAAGACTGGGAAAAAAGTGAACGACAGGGTTGCAGATACAAAGAAATAAACATAATTTGATATCTATGCAAGTTGAGGCATGTATTAGATAGTTGTATTATACTCAAATACAAATTATACAAATGGTATCTTTTGTTGTTTATCACCCACTACTACCCACTACACACACTTTGAATGCTAACTTTGGTTAAAACTTTGCCATCAACTACTGGTGTCAGCCCTGTCTGTCTCTTAGAAAATGCCTCAATAACAACTAGATTGATATTAATGAAACTTTCAGAAAGTAATCACTCGTTGTACAACTACAACTGATTCCCTTTTGGAGTTAATCTAAGTCAGCATCATTCCCACAGTCAGCTAACTGCAGAAAACACAAAAATGGCAGTTTTACAGGTGAAGTAATTAAGAATAATCCTTTTACAGGGGGACGTATTGACCACGGACACCACGAGGGCAAGGCCAAGCAGGCTCTGCATGAAGCTGTGGAAATGGACCGGGCCATCGGACGGGCTGATCTCCTGACCAGCGTCTACGATACACTGACTGTAGTTACTGCTGACCACTCTCATGTGTTCACCTTCGGAGGCTACACACGCAGAGGAAATTCAATATTTGGTATGGATACTGTATAAATACTATACTTTCATTTTGGTTCTGGTTACAATGAAAAATGGTTTATCTGCAGGTCTGGCCCCCATGGTGAGTGATATTGACCAGAAGCCTTTCACTTCCATTTTATATGGAAACGGACCTGGTTACAAAATCATCAATGGAACAAGGGAGAATGTTTCCACCATTAACTACAGTGAGTAAATTTTATTCACAATGAAAAAATCAACTCAATTTTGTTAAAAAATATTTACATTTAGTTTTAAGTGAAGAGCAAAACTAAGATTAAAGACTTTCTGTTTCTGCGTCTTTTCCTTTCAGTGGAAGACAACTACCAGGCCCAGTCTGCTGTTCCCATCGCATCAGAGACTCACGGAGGCGAGGATGTGGCTGTGTTTGCCAAGGGGCCCATGGCTCACCTGCTACATGGGGTCCAGGAGCAGAACTACATCCCCCACGTCATGGCATACGCAGCCTG